>NW_017725225.1:0-47062 GCF_001865875.1 Lupinus angustifolius
GACCAGGTCGCTCTCTTTAAGACGTTTCGTGGCACTGCCCAAAATGTGCAAGCAGACTATCAACCACATTGTCCCCAGGATAAAATAGCCCAGACCTCTGTTATTGAATTCTTACTGCACTGTAAGAACCGATCTCGAATACACCCACCATAATATGGCTACCAGTGCCAATTCTCGAAATTACCCACAATATGGCTACCTGTGCCAATTCTCTTCCCACAATACTGACTACCAGTGTCAGTTCTCGAAATCCCACAATATGGCTACCTGTGCCAATTCTTTACCCACAATACTGACTACCAGTGTCAGTTCTCGAAATCCCACTTTGGCTGCCTGTGCCAATTCTTAAGTGCCATGGAAAGAAAAGGGAGAAGTTTGCCGGAAATGCGTCAGCGAAATATTAGGGGGGAGAAATAAAAGTTGAGAGGAAACACCTTCAACTTGGTGCAAGTTAAAATGAAGGGAGAAAACCTCTATTTGTAACATGAGATTTTTCTCATGTTCCTCATTTCTCCAATGTGACTTGGGAGCTTAATTTTTATTTTTTCAAAACTCTTCCATGTGGGACTTTGAGAGCTGTTTTTTTTCAAACTCTTCTATGTGGGACTTGGGTGTTTTTTATATTTCACACCCAAAAGTTCTCACTCATGGTTTTCAACAAACCATGTTCCAACAGTACCACACATTGAGTTAAATAGCGATACAATCCTATGATATGAATTTGTATATCATTCCATATATACCAGCTGAAAACAAGTGTGTTTAGAATTACCTTCAGTTGGTTGAGAGGGTTAAGGTTTAGGTTGAGGAGTAGGGTTATCAAAGGGTTCATCAACATGATCATTTTGATGCTTGAACAACAGAATGATTGAATCTTGAAATAAGATCATCTTGTGTATGATATCCAAATCGGTTTTGCTATCCCGAACATCCAACTCCACTTTGGTTTCTCTAGTAGAAGAAATTCCAAATTTCTCAATTATATGGCAGTCACAATTGTAGCATATGGTAATGAGTCCTTCTTATCCATAAGATAATGCATTTCTTGCATAATGATGAATGACCACTTAACATGAATTAAAACATAGCTTAAGAAATATATCTTAACAAATAGTGCAACAAACGATCATCCAAGTTGAAATTTCCTACAGATAGGATATTTTTAAAAGACTCAACTACTACTTTTTGCTCACTATTTCCTCGTGATGGAATATATACATGGAGTAGTAGAACCTCTTCCTATCAAACTCCTACCTTGGACAATAAAGTCCATAGCCAAGTTCGGCCCCAATGCTTGGTATTTTATTGCAAACAGTTCCGAAAGTTTTTAAATCCATGACAATATCCCATTAAAATACACACACTAACTCGAGATAACAAACACTTTTATCTGAATAGAAATCTCTAAGATTATGTTACCTAAGGAGTTCAAGAAATTTAAACATAGCAAATTCAAATGAGTTTAGAATAACATACTTGGGAGCGATGAGTTGCCTTCAAAAGAAATAAACCTCAAAGACATCATGTTGTTCATCATTTGAGAATAACTTTGAGAAATTCAGCAGATTGGTCTCTTGAGCACCTAATCGACCACTTTGAGATGGCCTAGTATGTTGCATCTTAGTTCTGGAAGAAGAAACCATGAATGTGAAGTTTTGAAATTGAAGGTTTTCTCAACAAATTGATTTAGGGTTTTTTCATTTTCAGCAAAATAGGTGGAAATTGTGGTTGGAAAATGATTTATGATAAAAATGTAGGCGTTTTAGCCATAAATTTAACGAAAAACGGTTGAAAAATAAAAGATTTGGAGTAGAGGTCTTGGGGTCTTGTGAGGAAGAAGAAGGAAGGTTTAAAAAATCTGGAAAAAAAGAGTTTCCTATATAAAGTGTCAATGGAGTAATCAATTACTCTGTTAGAGTAATCTATTACATATGCAAAGATTACCCATATTTCTGAGGTTTTTTAGGTAATCGGTTACTCGATTGCTTAACCAATTACCCAACAGTTTTGTTTCTTCAAGTAATTGGTTATTTGGAGTAATCTGTTACTTGCCCAAATTTTCATTTCTTAGTTACCTTGGTACCTCGTAATCGGTTACCCAGCTAGTCTCTTCTGTACATGTTTAGTGTTTTACTGTTGTGCCTCTTCTAATGTGAGATATCTTCTCACTTTGCTGTGGTGGAAGATGTGGTTTAATTGCACAATAAATTAAAGAAAAATGGAACATGCATGCATAATGTCATTGACAAAATTGAAAAGGGATAAAATCTGGTGAAGTTGAAGAGATGATATGGTTTTTTAATTTTTTTCCGAATTAATTTATTTAAAAATAAAATATTTTGTATTTTAAAATCTTGATCATTAACTCTAGCTTTGCCATGTGTCACAATAACATAATATTTGCCTCTTTAGTACTGTAGAGGATTCAGCCTCCTTATACAAATATAACTATGGTCACCTCTTTAAAATGTACTACCATAAGAGATATTAGCAAGTTCATGAAACAACATAATTGTAATAGTGTCAAAATATGGTAATGAAACATGTGCAGCTTCAGTCCATGAACAACATAGTAAATTACCAACTTTTGTCTTAACATGGTAATTTTAGTTCGGTAGAAAACTTAAAAACAAAATACATTATAACACGTAGAGAAAGTGAAGGTAGAATATGTAGAAGCTTGACTATATGAAGTGTTATGATATATAAATAACATAATCATATTCCCTAAAATCTAGTATATATGGATACATCGAAGCGACATCAGATAACTTGTGCAACCTTCTATATACATCACACAAAAAAGAGAATCAAGAAATAGATGAAACCATTATAAGAATGGGAAAAAGAAGAAATAAAAACATAACCTTGACACCTTGAGGTGCCCTGGTCGTGGTCACATGGACACTGGACAATGGAGAAGACACGGCCACAAACTCACAGTGGACAGTGAACAATCGAATCAGAGTGTTTGGGATTTAGGAGAAATATGAAATTAGGGATTGCCATGTTAGGGAGTTAGGAATAGTAAGAGTAAGAAGACAAGGACAAGACACAAAGGGCACTTGGGGAATCTATATGCTATGTTTAATTAACAATGTTGTATATATCGCGGGTACATATCTGCTGTCTGACATTTTGTGTCACTCCATGTGCCATGAGCTTGTGATTAGTCAGAAAAATATATTTAAGTTAAAATTTAATTATTAAGTATTTTTTTGACCAATCACAAACTCATGACACAAGGAGTGGTACAAAGTGTGAGACAGCAGATATACTCCCATATCGCAAGTAACAACCTTTTGAGACTATCGTATTCTCTATCTTTCATGACAAACCTTCAACAATCATGAAACATTAAGTCCTTATTTCACAACGACTATGAAGTATTAATAGCATTGCAGAATTACAAGAGAAAATCAAACTAAAAGGAATGAAAAGTCGCAATAAATATTGATTTCAAGAAGAATGTGTGAAAGAACTTAAACGATCATAATAATAATTACATTAATTGTCACAACCATAAATATCCTTAATATTTAAAGAACACAAGAACATACGAAAATACACGAACAAAATTAATATAATTTAAGGCTCTCATTTATCCCAAATGGTATGTTCATTTTGTATTTAATAGCACTAAATTAAACTATATATTTAATATATGTGTTCAATCATTTTATATTAAATTCATAGTATTTCCCTTTCATGTCTATTTCAAACTTTGAGTCTAATGGAAACACTTGTGAAGTTGTAAAACTTCTTTTAACACAAACCATTATTTAGTATTCAATCTCAAGAGGATAAATATGTAAATGATATTTCAGTTGTTGAACGTGGACGTATTAGGTATGCAAAGAATACTTGTTGTTGTAATAGTGTTGGACTTTTGAAGAATCTTGTTGTTGCAAAGAAATTGGATGTAACCTACAATTTTAGTTGAACCAATATAATTACATATTTCACTTCTCTATCTCTAAAATCCTTTTTATTTAAGTTTATATAACTGCTTTTTAATTTGTGGAGTTTTGATTTTGTTCACCAACAAATTATTTTCTCAAATATCGTTTAAAACTTTTAGTTTTTGACGAATATTCATCCCAACATTCTTGTGAAAAAACAGACGAGTCAATTATCTAAACTGTTCTGTAAACAAAATTGTTATCTACACTAAAATAGTTTTAAAGTTTATTTTGAACTTGGGAAACATAATTCATCCCTCCTTCTTGTGTTACTCATGAATTTTTATTCTTGAACCTAATTCAAATGCTCAATAGATATGTTTGATCCTTTACATCTGATTACTTCTTCTTGGTTTGTCTGAAATTATCTCTTTAATTATTACTTCAGACTTTATAGGTTCTAAAGCACAATATTGAAGCCATATTAAAACTAACATTCAAAGAATTTATCACATGTTTTGATGATGACAAAGATAAAGCATTACATAATGACAACAAGCAAGCTAGGATTTACTTAACATTCTCTTAGATTAAGTTTTATATTGCACTTTACAATTTATATCTCTAAGATGAATGAGGTAGAGCCTTAAGTATCATAAAAAAATCATATAATTGAACTAACATTATTTAAATTGACTTAGATTGAGATGTTTTACTTAAAAGTGAGTTATTCTCAACGGACAATCGATTATGCCTCAATTATGAGAGGATAACTGATTATGATTAAATTACCCAAGTCAGTTTTGTGATGAAACTGATTTTTGTAATAGATAATCGATTGCGTGTTAATGATAATCAATTATAAGTTATTTAAAGCAGAAAAACGATTATTATATATTGTTAGTCAATTAACTGGTAACAAAAATGAAAAATAATTATTTTTAATGGCTTTAAGTTTCACACAACTTAATCATTGATTCATCATTCAATTCGTTTTAACATTCTCAGAAGAGAGAGAAAGGTTTGACATGCCCTTTAGAGAGAAACTCACATTTAAAAAAAGTGAACTTTCTTTTTGGGATTCACTCATTCATCTCTAATCTTCATCATCTTTGCATGTTTAGATTCAAAGAGATTATAGTTAGTTTGGAGAGTTTATGTTCTATAACATTTGTTTTAGTTTCTGTACATTAAGGTGTAATATGTACCCAACAAAAGTTTAGATATTTTAATTGAAAAAGAGTTAGTGATAAGTGGGATATCTTCTCACATAAAGATATGAAGAATACTTAATAAGTGGTTTCTCTAGAAGTTGTGGTACATAAACATCGTAAAGTTCAAGCAAAGATGCATTAGGATTAAATCTTGAAGTGTGCTTGTATACAACATTGATTCATCAAAGTGGAAAATCCTCATATCAGAATGAATGACTAGATGTAGCGCCATTGGGTTGACATGAACTAGGATAAAATCCACATGTTATTTCTCTATATCCCTTAACTCTTTAAGTTTTAAGTTAGAGCATTTACTTTCATTACTTTCTAGTAAATCATCATACATAACTATTTTGAGTTAAAGCTTCATCATTGTTAAGATCTTAGTTCATTCTTGAACTCATTAAATTAAATTGGTTTTTACTTTTGTGCTGGAATTGATCCATAATTGATTATTAATTAATTATCAGAAACATAAATGGTGATGCACTATGTGTGATCTATATCAACCGATTAGATTGAAAATAATCATTCATAAATGATTATCTAGGAAAATATTATTGTGTACGAATTGAAGTAGCAAAGTAACCCCACACTTATTCAATCTACTTCTAGGTGTGTACCTCTTGTTTACCTAACAAGGTTGTCTACTTGTGTTGTTCAAAGTTATTTATGATTATTGTGTTGTGTGTGCATTTTTGTCTTCTTTATCTTTAAAGAGGTTAGAGAACAATGTTTGCATTTCCAAGAGTTTTAAGTTTATCTTACCAAGAAATGTAGTATATAATCCCCGCAAGAAAGTTCTCATAAACCTATGGACGCTTATAATGACAGAGAATAAAAACCTAGGCATGGATATAATATACTTATGGACATTAAATAAATCATAGGTATAAATGTAATATAGCTATGATTGTTTAGGTTGTTAACTATATGTATTAGTGACAATGGACAAACCTATAGGTATATATATATATATATATGGATGTTAAATAAATTATAGGTATAGGTGTAATATAGCTACAGATGTTTAAGTTGGTAACTATATGTATTAGTGACAACGAAGAAAACCATAGGTATAGATATATATATGATAAGTGCCAAAAACACCTAATTTTTATACACTCTTCATGGCACTTATACTATGCAAAAATGTGAAAACCAAATTAATTCAACACTTTTTAGATAAATTTTGTGTGTTTAAATAATATAATTTTTGATCACCTCTTGTCCAAGTTTTCCTTGAATTTTGTAGGAAATTGAATCAATAAAAATGAATCCAAATATAGCCAAAAGTTCATGCCAAATCACAAGCCAAAAGCTCAAATCAATCAAGTTAAGCATGACATGCTGTGTGCTTAGCTTGTCACCAAAAATATGACTTAGGCTTGAAGAAAAGTAAATTACCTCACCTTGAAGAAACCTAAGGTAGGTATGCACAGCAAAGCACAACTCAAAATCTTACATAAACTTGAAGAAATCATGCCAAAAGTGCCAAGTAACCAACTAAAATCAACTCAAGAATCATGTAACAAAGGTTGCTTCGGCTTGAAGAAAGGTAGGTTCCTTCACCATGAAGGAACCAGGCAGCCAGGCGTGGTGCACAATGGGCTAGACGTCCAGGCAGGTCAGCCAAACCTATCCATGAAGAAAGCTTGGCCAACTTATCAAGCAACTTGCATATTCTTTACTTAAAGGCCAAACACATGACATAATGCATGACATATGTTCTGAACAACCAAGTAGGAGGTGTCAACATGCATGTAACATAGCCCACAATAGACTTGCTAAGCTAGCTAGACAAGATGGGACAAGATGCTGACCCACCAGCTTTGAGTGTGCGAAACCGCCCGACCAGGGCGTTGAGCAGTTTGGAAAGGGGGCCATGCGACCCTCCCGATGCCTATAAAAGGCACACTTATTTCCTCACTTTTACATATTGTAAATTCATTGTAATATCATTTTCTCTCCATTTTCGGTTCTCTATCATTTTAGGCTGTTCTTAGGTTTTTATTTCATAGAAATTCAGAGGGAATGGGGTTGGAAAATGAGGTGCAAAAACATGATTTTGTAACCTCAATTGGATGGATGACTAATCTTTGGATGGATGACTAATGCTCTAAAAAGCTGGATTATGGTGTAACTTTCTTGTACTCTTCATCTTCTTTATTTATGATAATTATTTCTTTGGTTATTTTGATTCTTTAAGAAGTTCTTAATGCGGTTTTAGCTTGATCACCTAAAGCTTGATTTAAAGATCCAAAAGAATGCTGCTTCTTGAAGTATCGACAAGTGAATTAAAAAGTATAACCTACACCTTAGTTCATTTGTCATAGCAAGCATCTATTTTAAGCAACTTATGTTAAAGGCTAAGTGATGTTTACGGAGCCTGAAGTAGGGTGTGACAACCTACTCCGACGAGTGGCAGTTAATTATTATTTAGTGTATTACATAAGGTTTGAAAATCATCTTATCATACTAGGAGACTAGATGGGGGATTTAGACATGGTGTATGGAATCAACCAATGGATAACATATAACTGGTATAATTTTCATATTGATGTTGTTCAAGAAATTATTCTACCATTCCAACTATATTCTCATGTTGAAGTTGTAAATAGTTAGTTTCTTTACTTTTCTTGTTCCTTATTTGATAAAATCACCAAAACTAATTTTTGTATTACTTTCTTACTTTTGATAAAAGATACAAAGTATGAGTATAATTCTGTTAAAAAATTCTTTGTGGTTCGACATAACTCTATACTATACTACAATTGAATCTTGAAAGAGATGCACATGTAAAATAATAAAGTGTTAAACTTATAAATTTTATTTGTTGATTAAGGATTCCTAAAAACATAAGTTCAAACCAATTCATGGTTTGTAACTTTGTACATAGGAATAATGTGCAAAAGTGCAATCCAATCAATGGATTGTTACTTAAAACCATAAAAGAGTGATGAATAATAAATCTAACCGCTAACATTTACTTTCCGTCATTTACTTTTCTGCAACTAATATTTATTTATTGCTTTATTCTTTATACCAACCCTTCGTACGGTTACCTGCTAACTTTATTTTTTTATTCATTTTATTATTCTTTGATACCAACCTTTCATAAGAAATGATATAGTTAACTTAATCAAATGAGAACGACCTTTATAGTATGGTTAAAGGAACCCGAAAATGGAGTAAATAAATAAAATCACTAATTAAATAAGTTGTTCATCACTTATCACTCAAAATTAATTAAATAAACTTGAAACAACTCGAACTAACCCTTCAACAAAGTGACACGATTTGTTGTTGAGGGGGGAATTCCTGTTGTGAAAATCTGCTTCTCAACAATATACTTATTGACACTAAATAAATTGTAGGTATAAGTGTAATATAACTACATATGTCTAGGTTTGTAACTATAGGTATATAGATAATATACCTACATATGCATTAAATAAACCGTAGGTATATGTGTAATATAACAATGAATGTTTAGGTTAGTAACTATATGTATTAGTCACAATATATTATGTAGGTATTTTGTAGTTATATATTACAAGTGATCGCGATCGGTTCTTGGCTCGAAGTAAGAAGTAAGATACGACACGAGCCGTACCTTCACTATTAAATTCTTAAAATAAATAATTTAATTAATTTTAGTTTTAACTATTTGGGTTACAAAAAATTTATTAACTTTGTTTACATATATATATATATATATATATATATATATATAAAAGGTTTTTATTAATTCACTAAAGACAGTCCAGTGGCGAACGCGAACCAACGAGGAGATGGGGTACCAATGGTGGATGTGAGACGACAGATGCAAACACGAAATGACTGTGGGGAGCTAATGCAGTACCCAAGGAGACCAAGCTTGACTATGATGGCATTGAAGGCATGAGTAGCCTAATGACTAAGGCACAAGCAAAAAAGGCTCAAAATACCCTTGGACAACTAATATGGTTGATTTATAATGGTGAGCCAAAGTTAGCCCAAGGGGTGCCAAGATGCTCAATTGCATCATGGTCCATTATTCTGACCGAGCCAAGGATGGACTAGGCCATGCGCATGAGATAGGCCAAGGGCTTGGCCAATGCACCAAATCTGGTTGTGGCATGAGGCCAGGTGCATCAGGCACCAAGCTTGACCGAGGCACATGCTTATGCGCCAGGCGCATCTGACCGAGACAAGGGGCTTGATGCATCAAATGTTGAGCCAGACGTTGGGCCAATCTGGCCTGTCCAGGATTTCTGACCGTGGCGCATGTGCCTACAGGGCGTAGCCTGACCGAGTCAGGCCTAGCCAACACTTTTAGTGTATGTCATCTTTATTTTTAATAATAATCGTGTTGGCCAAGATTAGACCAACACTTAGCATATTTTATTTCATAATTTATTTAATAAATTTGTCCAGAAATAATGAATATTTCGAAAAATGGCATGTGGGACTTAAAACAAGCCTAAAAGTGTAACCAACACTTTAATGCTTGTACCAACTTTTATTTTTCATAACCCAATGAGACTCTCACTTTTTGTATTGTTACTTGGTAGGTAAATAAAGACTAATATAATTGTTGGAGAGAAAATGCTCGTGAGAATCATGATTATGACTGAAGGGGACTTATGAAGCATTTGATGGTGGCATTACAACATGTTTGGACCATTGGTGCACATTTCAGCTGGGCACAAATCATCAAACATCATCCTAAGTCATTTTTGGAGTTATTGCAGAAGAGTTGCTCGTGGGAAACTTGGAGTGCCCGTTGGAACCTTAAGGTGCTCATTTATGGTTTAACACTCCATTCTAGATATTGGGACTTGGCTTGCTAGACGTAAATCATCCCAACAACATCCTAAGTTATTTTGCTCACAAATAAACTCCATTTGGCCAAGGGAACTTCTACTCTTGAAGATGGCATCATATACTCATCAATTCTAGGTCGTGAGACACATTTAAGTGGTAAATTAACTTCTATTTCTCCATGTGTTCAAGGTGAAGTTATTTCTAGTCGTGACATACAAGTGGAAGAAGAATCCTATGCTACTACTTTCATTCTTCAACCGATGAGCCATAACTCCTAGTTAAGACAAAAACTTCATCATATGATTCATGTCTTAAACTGTGACAACAACAAGGCAAAGGATCCTATGCTATTCAAACTCATTAAGTCGTGGGCTCATAAGCATCAACAAGAATCCTATGTCTTCTTCATTTTGTTTAATCTCTTTAATTCTATTCTTCATTGTAATAAAACACATGTTACCCGAATTAAGCAAGGTAGGAATAGTCTGAGTCAAATGGTATCCTATGTGGATCACCATGAATTAGGACTTTAATACCTTGTCCATTTCTTTTCGTGGGAGCCAAGTTCGGCTTGCCTATATATCTATGCTTTTCACCATGAAATAAACAAGTTAAGTTGAATATAATTCATACTGATTTGAGGATTAATTCCTTGTGAGAGCATTGTGCATTCTCCAAACCTTCTTGGTTGAACCAAGATTAAAAGTTCTTATGGCGAGCAGTACCTTGGCTTATCCACACCTCAAGTGTTGTGGCGCCCTATCACCTCAAATCTAATTCATCTTCTTTTATCTTACTTATTCAACTCCGCTGCCTGCCTACTCATTCATAAAAGGCTCAATTCAACTGTGAGCTTGGCCAACACCAACTAAGATATATCGTGCATAGGAACCTTTCAAAAAGGGTTCAAATTAGGAGCGAAGACTGGCGAGACACAATGTTTCTAATAAGCTGCACGATAGGTTTGTCGCCTTCTCCTTCCTCTTACAGATAGATCTGGTTATCCTCTTCGTCCCTTAACAGATACATCCGATCTAAAATGTTATGAGAATGTATACAATCAGGGTATGGGAACCTCCCCTAATCATGGTGGGAGAAGTCAATGGCGGGCCTGAATGCCCTTTTTATTTGACGGAATTATTTGGGTCGTGAGGCCCTTATGGTGGCCAATATGCTCACCGACCCTCTAGCAAATACTGGTTGTAATTCATGTATACAAATGCATCTCAATCTCACTTGAATTACGTTGACCTTTGTTATATAAAGATGGGTGTAGTATATGGTTTAGACTAGTGTAGATTTGTCATGTATCCAATTATCTATAGGTACCCTGAAGTACTAATAAAAGAGGACCTCAATCATATAGTTGTACCATTGTTGTTTTGGTGATGTTTATTGGTGCATTTTGTGTTTAGATCATTAGAATCAAATAAGGATCATCCTTCATACCCACCTTTTTTGTCACAGGCTTTTACTTTTTTGTCTGTGCTTTTGTTGTTATTTTATTCTTGCTTTATGCTTGTCTATTGTTTTCATTGAAGTTCTGAATTAACAAAAATGATGGATATAATGTCAGGCATGGAGCTCTGGTTTCCTCAATAAGGTTTTGGGTTCAACTCTTGTGAACCTTAAAAATAGGCACTCAGAGAGCTTTTTAACCTTAAATACTAGACTTGGATGAGTTGGAGTGCAAAGTGATTTCTGGATTCCTATGATTTCAGTTAAAGTTAAAAAGTTGAATATATACTTTTGCTGCTGATCGATTACTGTTAAATGGAGCTTAATTTTAACTTGTTTGCATTGCTGCAGAAATCCTATGAGACCAAACAATACAAAAAGGGCCTCAAAGCAACTGATGCCATTTTGAAAAAAATTGCACACCATGGAGGTATACGTTATTGGTGGTTATTTTTCCTTCATTGCCATGTAATATTTTATCTTTTTAGGGCTTGTTTGGGAGTTGGATTTTGGAGGGGAAGGAAGGCAAATGGAAGGCTTGAGAGTCATCTCACAAATGTATTTCATGGCTCCCAAGCCTTCCCTTTCCCTTCTTTCCCCTCCAAAATTCAACTCCCAAACAAACCCTTAGTTGTTTTAACAGTGAACAAAAATCCTTCGTTAGTTTTTTTCATAGACAATTTCTCTTTTCTATCTATTAATTATTTTCTTCATTTGGGCATTTGTCTTATCTATGTGAATGTGTCTGTTCTCCCTTCTACTTGGCAAAGACTTTATCAATGAAAGGTTTGACATTAAATTACATGCATCATAAGTCTGAAGCATACGAACTTGTTCCCCAAGGGTTAAAGGTCCGCATATTTTCTTAAATTTAAGATCAGTTATCAATGTTCGAATAATTTTGTTTGTCATATGATCCAAGCTTAATTTTTCTTCTGGTGCAGAATGACCTTAAAAGTCATGTTTATTGGCATGTTTTTGGTCTCCTTTACTGGCCAGACAGAGAATACAGGGAGGCAATCAAGTGCTGCCGAAATGCAATGAGAATACATCCTGATGAGCCAAAATTGGATCATGATGAACTAAGAGGCATTGGTGGTCCCATGACAAGGGCAAGGACTAAAAGAGCACAAAATACACTAGGACTACTCATGAAAGGCATCAAGGAGAATGCTCCAAGTTCAATTCAAGGGAGTCCTCACTTCATTCATTATGTGACTTTGCATGTGGGCCAAAGTGGGGAAAATAATTCCTAACCCTTTTAGTAGGGCACGACCATGTTCTAAGCATGGTTAGGACATATTTATTGTGTCTTAAGAGGGTTCAATCAAGCTTTTAATATGTCTTTATGTTATTTGAATTTCAGAATAAATGATTTTTTGAAAGACATTAATTGCAGTCAACACCATTAAAGATGTCATGGGAATTTCGTGCAACTCATTCAAATCAAGTCAAGGGTGGTTAATTCTATGGAGTAACTCGTGCAAGGCTTAAATTTTAATCAAGCATGATTAATCCGTGAAATGTATTTCGTGCAACTTATTCAAAACAAGTCAAGGGAGATTAATTCATGATGTGTGTTTGTGCAAACCATTAAATCACTTCAAGAATAATTATTCCTTGGAGTTTTTCGTGCAAGATCATTAAACAAGTCAAACATGGTTAGTTCAAGGTATGATTTTCGTGCAATGCATTCAACCAAATCAAATGCACAATTCAAAACCCACATTAACTCATGAAGACCAAGGCATTCAAGGGTAGCCGAATTCTTCCCAAAGAATTAGGGAAAAATGCATTGTTACTCTCACTTGGTTAAAGCATTTCATGGAACTCAAGACTCCCATTAACTCATGTGGACCACAACTTTTAAAGGGGGTCGAATTCTTCACAAAGGAGTAGGGAATCCTAGGCTAAATGCTTTGTTCCTATCAAATCAATTAAGGCACTTCATAGAATTCAAAATTTCCAATTAATTCATATGAATGGGGAACTCAAGCTTGATAAATATGGGTGAAATTTCGTGCAATACATCCAACCAAGTTAAATGCACAATTCAAAGTTCAAATGACCTCTTTAACTCGTGGGGACCACAAGCATTTAATGATGGCCGAAATTCTCTAAGGATTTAAGGAATCCTAGACTAAAGTGCATCACTCCTTCATGGAAATTCAAAGTATCTTGCATTTGTAATTTAATTACTTAGGAATTCCTATGTGGGATATTTACTTGCATTATTTTCATGTTGAACATGGCTGGAATGGATCCAATGTAACCAGCCATGTATCTAGTCCAAAAATAAGCCTTGATTCATGGTAGAGTCACGTGGGAACTATCATGGTTTGCCTATAAGTGTACTTCTAATTTGCTGAATGAAACTAAGTTTGATTTTGAGTAAAATTACAAGGATTTTTCCTTTGTGTGAGAGTGTAACTTCTCCTAACTTCTTGGCTGAACCAAGATTAGAAATTCTTATCAAGAACCACGTTCTTGTGGCGAATATCACCCGGCTTATCAACATCATTGTTGTGGCGCCATTCACCTTTCATTCCTTACCATCTTCTTTTATCCTTTACCATTTCCTTGCTGCCAAAAATTCACCTTCAAAGACAACCCTTCAAACCGTGGGTTAAGAACACCAAACAAGATAGATTGTTGTAAAAAGGATCTCCTGAAGAGGTTCTCATCAGATGGACATCCAAATTGTGTAATTTTTAGGATTATAAGACTTTTTATGTCTATGATATATGTAGGTATGTTACTTTTAAACTGACATATTTAACTCATCTACTTCATGAGATTGTATGATTTTTTTAATTTTAAATGTAATGATGTGTTTAATATCACTAATACTTATACCAATGGAATAAAATTGTACGTATAAGAAAATCATATTAACCTATAGTGATTGACGAAACTAAAGGTATAAGTTTTATCCTTATACCTACATTAATGACTACTTTCACTAAAACCTATAACGACAGAGAAAATCTGTAGATATAAGCACATGTAGTGACAAACAAAATCCAAAGATATAGGTTAACGTTTATACTCATGCTCCCGACAGTCGTCACTAAAACCTATAGTGACAGTTAAAATCTGTAGGTATAGCGACTTAAATATGATGGACAAATCCGTTGAAGGTAAAAGTTTTTTTGTGATAGACATATGATTTTTTAATATTTACCAACAATTTTCGTCCGTGAGTATATAACACATTTCTTCTAGTAAATATAATAATAATTGAAACAACAAATATTCTCATTAAATGTGTATAATAAATTTTTGAAATAAAATAAAATGATTGGACAAGTAAAGATCTCATATATTGATATATAGTAAAAGCAGTTAAAAGCGTTAGACATAGTGGTCAGTGGGTGCACTTGTCTTCCGCGTACATGTCATTTAATGAACTTGGCACATTTGATTTAACTTTTCAAAAGTTTTCATATATAGCTTTGGATGCTTTCAAAAAAAGTTTCCTTTGGTTACTTCTTCCGAATTTAAAAACTCTTATGCATAGATAATCACTAATATGTTTTTGCTTCCCAAACTTAATTATTTGTTATTTTTCAAAACATCAAGGGAAAGTTAAGAGATTAATAAGGCGGACCAAGAAAAGATAGTTAATACAAAATCTGCTATGGTTCCAACAAATTGTGATTATTAAGCATTTCACTTACTCATCTTAACCGTTTTACCCTATGGCTTTTCTAGTCGATAGGGTGAGCGATCCATTGATCATGTTGAAATATTGCATTTATATTTTTCACTCATACTTTCTTAAAACAAAGCTTAGATTTTAAATTTTTAGAAGGTTCTTTTAATTTTGCTTCAATTTTTATTATTGTAATTTAAAAAAGGTGATATAAGATCATTGTTTTATTTTTTATTTGATTTTATGTTTTTTTTTACTTTTCTATTTTAAGTTATCTTAATTTTTAAAAATATATTCAATGATTTGCAAGCCCACACTGTCTGTATTTATGGTGAGAATGACATGATATTTCATGTGTTTTTTATTAACAAATATGTTTATGCTCATCCTAGTTTAGACAAACATTATGTTGGCATTGACAAGGTCAATAACTCATTCCAAATTGTCAATGCTAATTGTATACCATTCTTAAGAAGAGTCAGAGAGAAGTGTTGTTACCATAGCTCGCAACAATTCTGAATGACACGAAATAATCCTTAATGGCTGAGTCACGATCAGGTCGCTCTCTTTAAGACGTTTTGTGGTACTGCTAAAATTGTGCAAGTAGACTATCAACCACACCGTCCCCGGGATAAAATAGTCAGTTCTCTGTTATACGATGTCTTAATGCACCATAAGAATTGGTCTCAAATACATCCATAATATGGATACCAGTGCCAATTCTCAAATTCTCACAGTATGGTTGCTCGTGCCAATTCTTTTCCCATAATACTGACTAGTTCTCGAAATTCCCACTTTGGTTGTATGTGCCACTTCTCAAGTGCCATAGAAAGAAAAGGGGAGAAGGTTGTCGGAAATGTGTCGGCGGAATATAAGGGGGGAGAAAGAGAAGTTGAGAGGTAAACGCCTTCAACTTGATGTTAATTGTAATGTGGGGAGGATGCCTCTATTTAAAGTCTGACGCCTCCAACGGCTCCCCCATCTGATGGTGCAAAAGATCAAACGGCTATATGATCCAATGGTACAAAACATTACCATCCAATGACTCTAAGATAAATACGTGTGTTGACTTGGTCAACACATGGTCCAAGCCCAAATTGCCTAAAATTAAATAAAATAAATAAATGTTTATTTAAAAAGAATGTTGAGCCCAAGCCCAAACCCAAACACGAGCTGAGCCGACCGAACGGAGGAGGTGGTGGTGGTGTTGTGCATGCGTGTGTGTGTGTGGAGGGGTTTTGCTTGTGTGAGTCCTCACCCACTCACAAAAATCATTGTACCCCTTGAGGCACACCCCAAGGTTGCAACTTAAGGCTTATAAATATAAAGTCTTTCAACTTTCCTCGTCCAAGCAATGTGGGACTAGTGAGTTTTTTCATTTCACAAACCCAAAAGTCACCATAAATGGTCACATTAATGTGCATTAAAAACCACTCCAAACACCTCATTCTTTCAACAAATCCCTACAATCCCCTACTTGAAATTAAAAACTGATTTCCGGGAATTTCTATGCTCTCAATAAGATTGTGCATAAACAAAGGTGTCATGCGACTTGAATCTTTGCATAGTGAATAAGATCCAGATTTTACTAGAGTGACTTGTAGTCTTGAACTCTATCTCCGGCATAAACCACACACAACCTTTTCAAAGGTGTATTAAAAATTTCATAGGAAGAGGCCTTCACTTCCACATTCACATAGGTGAGTCTATCAAGAGTACTTCTATAGCCTAGTTACTCCACTCCAATTGGAGTATAGCTCTTATTAAGAGTTTAATTCATTCTTACATATGCTGTAGGAATCATGCTTCTCATAATTTTATAGCATGTTCATTCTCATATCACTTCACAACTTGTTATTACCCATTGAACCTATTTCTTGGGCTCTCTAGTAAGTTAGGTCGAGTTACCATCATGAGTGATCCTCGTTCTAAGGGCAATAGTCCCATACTCTTAGAAGTATTATGGACTTTCTCTATAGCTAGTCCTTTCATCAAAGGATCTTCTAAGTTATTTTCAATGCATACATGATCCATTCTAACAGCTTTTGTAGAGAGTAACTCTCTAATGGTGTTGTGCTTACGACAATTTTTTTGTTTCTTACCATTATAAAAGCGGTTCTCAATTTTTGCAATAGCTGTGATACTATCACAATGGATCAACACAATTGAGATCTTTTTTTCCCATAGGGAAATCTGTGAAAGAAAGCTTTTCAGCCAACTTGAGTCTTCACTAGCTATTGCTAGTGCTATCATTTCAGCTTCCATAGTGGATTGAGCCTAAATAGTTTTTTTCTTTGACTTCCAAGAAACAGCCCCACCAACTATGCTAAATATATAACCACTGGTTGTTTTGGAATCACCTGAAAGAGTGTTCCAATCAACATCACTGAATCCTTCTAGGACATCTAGAAACCTTCAATTATGTAATCCAAGGTTCATTGTTTTCTTAAGGTATCCCATTACCCTTTTTATAGCATGTCAATGCTCCATACTAGGTCTACTGGTAAACCTGCATAATAATCCCACAACATAGTCTGCTAGTAGGTTTAAAGTCAAAAAATTTATATTTCTTTAAGATCTTTTCCACATAGTGAGATTGATCCAAAGAAATTCCTTCTTTTGACCTAGTAATTTTTATACCAAGATTACACTTGCCTCTCCAAGGTCTTTCATATCAAAGTTGTTACACAATAATGATTTCACATTATTCACAACATGATGAATGATGAAACCAAATATGAGTAGGTCACCTATATAGAGATATATGATAGTGCAAATGTCATTTTCTGATTTGTAATAAATGCATTTGTCACTTTCATTCACCTTAAACTCATTCGATATGATTAAGTCGTTAAAAATTTCATGCCACTATTTAGGTGCTTGCTTAAGACCATACAATGACTTATCTAACTTGCAAACCTTATTTTCTTGTCCAAGTATTACAAAACCTTCAGGTTGTTCAATAAAGATTTTTTCTTCCAAATCACCATTTAAAAAAGCAGTCTTAACATCCATTTGATGTACTAATAAATTATGTATCACAACGAGCGAGATTAGTACTCTAATGGATGTTATTCTAGTAACAGGTGAAAATGTGTCGAAGAAATCTACATTCTCCCTTTGCCTGAATCTCTTGGCTACAAGACAAGCCTTGTATTTATCCACTGTGCTATCTGGTTTAAATTTCTTTTTCAATATCCACTTACAACCAATGGGTTTGCAACCAGGAGGCAAGTCAGCTAAATGTCAGGTCTTGTTAGACTCTAGAGAATCCATCTTATGATTTATGGCCTCTTGCCACAAATCAACTTCCAAAGAAGTCAATGCTTCTTGGGTTGTTTATGGATCCTCTTCCAATGTATAGACCATATAATCGGGTTCATACTCTCTAGGAGTTCTTGCTCTCTTACTTCTTCTAGGTTATATTTCTAACCCATTGTTATTATCATTATTGTTAATCACACATATGTGACTAGTTGTTGTTCCCCCACTAGTCCTCAACTTAAAATAGTATTTCATTTCATTGAAGTCTGCATCGTTAGACTCAATGATCACTTTTGCACTAAGGTCATAAAACTTGTACGCCTTGTTGTTTACAGCATACCCAATGAATACACATTCATAGGCTCTACTTGCAAGTTTAACTCTCTTGGGGTCTGGTATCCGGTCATAAGCCAGACAACCCCAAGTTCTCAAATAAGACAAGTTTGGTTGTCTATTCTTAATAATTTCATATGTGGAAATTTTGATTTTAGCCTTGGGGACTCTATTTAGCATATAACATACAATTAATAAGATTTCACAACACCAAGAGGGTGTTGCACCAGAACTTAAATGATAGCCACAACTAATTCAGTTAACTTTCTATTCTTTCTTTCATCTTTACCGTTCATTTCAAATGAATATGGTGCAGTTTTTTCATGAATAATGCCATTTAATTTATAAAATACATTAAACATATTAGAGCCATACTCATTGCCTCTATCGCTTCTGAGTTTCTTTATTTTCTTCTTGAGTTGATTTTCAATTTCAGTTAAATATAACTTAAACATGTCAAATATTTCACTTTTATTTTTCATATGATATACATAAGTAAAATCAGAGTAATCATCAATAAAAGTGATAAAGTAACGTTTATCATTTCTAGTTAACGTTCCATCTAATTCACATATATCCGAGTGTATTAAATTTAAAGGCTCAGACTCTCGCATTACTGATTTATGAGGGGGTTTTTTAAATTTTCGCTTGACTGCATCATTTACAAATTTCAAAATAAATTTTAGATAACTTTGGAATTAAACCTAAGCTACTCAAATTAGAAATTGCACGTTTATTAATATGACAAAGTCTAGAATGCTAAATATTAAAATCACACAACATGTAAACAAAATTAGAAATTTTATTAATAGAAATATCAACACTTAATTTAAACATGCCATTAGTGGCGTACCCTTTCTCAACAAATACCCCATTCTTAGTAAGAGTATACAAGTCTCCTCCTATGGTTTATGTTAAACCAACCTTATTAAGAAGAAAACCAGAAACCAGATTCTTCCTCATCTCTGGAGTGTGCATCACATATTTGAGAATCAGATTCTTCCTAGATGTAAACTTTAGCTCCACATCACCAATTCCAGCAACAACAGTGGTGTGCTAGTCACCCAACAAAACCTTCTTATCATCAACATCCGTGTATGTTTTGAACATAGCACGGTCATGGCAGACATGTCAGGATGCACTGGTATCTACCCATCACCCATCAATTCCTCCAACCATAGTGACCTTAGATAATACTGCCACGAATGGCTCATCAACCATGTTGGCCTGTGGAGGACGATCCATAGGTTTATTTCTACACTTGCGTCCCATATGACCTGGCTTCCCACACTTGAAGCAGATAAACAGGTTGCCATAGTCATTCTTAGTAGGTGGCTTAACATATTGGACATTTTGAGGATTCTAATTCTTGTTGCGACTGGTGTTCTTAGCCTTATTCCCATTGCGGTTATGATTCTTGAAGTTAGTGCTAGAAGACTTCAAAACTGCACCTGAGAATTTCTTCTTAGTGCTATTGTTGGAAACAATCAGCATCTCTTCTCTCTGATCTTGCTTACGAGCCTCTTCTTCAATTCGAAGACAAGTGATCAAAGACTCCAAAGAGATTTCTTTGGTCTTATGCCTTAGAAGGTTTTTGAAGTCCTTCCACCTAGGAGGCAATTTGTCAATTATGACAACCACTTGGAATTGTTCACCTAGGGACATACCCTCAGAAATGATCTCATGAACAATTTCTTGTATCTCGTGGGACTGAGAGTCTACTAATTTATCATCAGTCATTTGATACTTGAGGTAGCGGCTAACAACATAGTTTTTGGTCCCAGCTTCCTCAGTATCTATTTCTTTTCAAGTGCATACCAAATTAATTTGGCAGACTTGTATGGGCTGTACTAATCATAGAGATTATCAGACAATCCGTTCAGAATGAAGTTCTTACATAAGTAATCACTTTCATTCCAGAGAGCTATTTCAATAGCCAGTTTATCCATTTCCTCTTTTTCAGCCTCATCCGACACCACTGGGATGTCGGTTTTAAGAACATGGGCAACCTTTCTCATAGTGAGGAAAAATTCTATCTCATGTTGCCAACGTTTGAAATTTGTCCCATCAAACTGAAATGGCTTGTTCAGGTCATAGTTGTTCGGTATAGTAATATTATCTATGAATGCCATTGTAGTAGAAACATCTTAAAATTGTTGTTACCATAGCTCGCAACAATTATGAAGGGCACGAAATAATCCTTACTGGCTGAGTCACGACCAGATCGCTCTATTTAAGACGTTTCATGGTACTGCTCAAATTGTGCAAGCAGACTATAAACCATGCCTTCCCCAGGAAAAAATAGCCTAGTTCTCTGTTATACGATGTCTTACTACACTGTAAGAATCGCTCTCGAATACACCCACAACATGGCTACCAATGTCGATTCTCAAATTTCCACAGTATGGTTGCCCGTGCCAATTCTTTTCCCACAATATTGACTACTAGTGTTAGTTCTCGAAATTCCCACTTTGATTGTCTGTGCCAATTCTCAAGTGCCATAGAAAGAAAGGGGGAAAAGGTTGCCGGAAATGCGTTGGCGGAATATAAGGGGGGAGAAAGAGAAGTTCAGAGGTAAACACCTTCAATTTGGTGCGAATTGTAATGTGGGGAGGATGACGCCGACAATGGTGCAAAACATTACCACCCAATGGCTCTATGTTAAATGTGTGTGTTGACTTGGTCAACACACGGTCCAAGCCGAAAATAAAATAAAATAAATAAATTGTTATTTAAAAAGAATGTTGGGCCCGACTTGGCGGCAGCGGAGGTGGTGGTGGTGCGTGCGTGTGTGGAGGGGTTTGGTTTGTTTGAGTCCTAACTCACTCACAAAACTCATTGTACCCCTTGGGGCATACCCCAAGGTTGCAACTTAAGGCTTATAAAGCCTTTCAACTTACATCCTCCAAGCAATGTGTGACTAGTGATTTTTTTCATTTCACAAACCCAAAAGTCACTATAAATGGTCATATTAATGTGCATTAAAAACCACTTCAAAACCTTATTCTTTCAACAAATCCCAACCAGAAGTATAAGTTGTGCCACCCTTTGTACCTCACTGGCAAATTATTGTGCATGACTTAATGTCAGGTATTCTCCTAGAAGCAAAGACAACTGCCATCTAGTCCAAAATAAGATAGTTTCAAGAAAGTGTCTAAGACATTGTGGTTAAGCAAAGATTTTTGCCAACAAAGAAGGGAACTACCCAACCTTATGAATCGGGCTCTACCCACAACATCTCTCAACAATATCATACAAACAAAGTACTGCTTTAGGTTCACATCACATCATAATCTTCATGTAGACAATGAGACTTTTGTTTTTACAAATTATTCATGCCCAAAGCAAACATGTTCTAATTCAAATCTCATTTAGAAGATTGTGCATTTTATTTTGAACCTATCTGAAAGCACCCATCTCATACACATTCATCCATTCCTATGAAACTTATATGATTTTATATTAATTTATGTAGTTACACTTTTACATAATCCCTCTTGGCTATAATCATATTTTATACTTAGGGAAATTTAGACAATTAGTTTCCTAGCCAAATGCAATTTGTATAATAATGCAAATTATCACGTATTAGCCAAATAATATTATTTTTTCTAAAAATATTAAATATTCGCCTATTATTTGACACAGGTTTATATCTTATCTAATTCATTAACCTTATCTATTTAAATGACAGGTATCATCACTAATTTCATGAACAGTTTGATTATTTTATTTATTTATCTATTTATTTATAAAGGAAAAAACTATTTTTTTTGTCTCCAACAAATTTTTATATTGCTCCTATGTATACCTATAAACAATATGAATCAAAATTATGTAGTTCTAGAAAGAAAAATGTTTGTTGGTTAAGTTTGTTATACTTATTGTTAGTAACAAATGGGGTGAAATACATTCATTCAAAAGATGAGTTGACAAGAAGAAATGAATACTCACAAATCTTCATTTATCCTTAGTGTGATTATTATTTTCATGTTTCTAAAATTAATTAATAAATTATATATTTATTTACTTTTATTTATTATTACTTATAAAAAAAATATTATTTAAGAAAAATATTTATTATTTATGAAAATTAAAGTTAATAACTTAAATATAATTTATGTAAAGAAGTTATTATTTATAAAAAATGAAAATTAGTAAATTAATTATTATTTATATACTGATAAAAAATAACAATTTATTAATATTTATATAAAAAAATTAATTATTATTTCAAAAATAAATAAATAAATTAATATATAAAAACAAATAAAAAGAAAAGAGTAATTACACACTTTGATCCTTAAAAAATTTCATGTACTAATTTGTTTCCAGAAAAAATAAAAGTTCAAACCAGCACTCAAATATTATGAGCGTGAGTCAAAATAGATCATATGAGAGGTCAGAAAAATACAATAAATATCTAATTTAACCCAAGTCTGATACTTTTGTGACTATTTTGAATTTTTTGAAATTTCCAGGGACCAAATTGGCACAAATTTTATTTTAGAGGTGAAAATAGGTCTTTGTTGAAAGAGATTTTTTTTCGCGATGCTATTTGCTATTTATTTTTAGTAAAGTTTCTGATTCTTATTTATTTACTTGGTTTATTCTCTGCTCATCATCTCGACTTTGTTGGAATAAATTCCAACGCTGGTATAATAGTTTCAAGAATATTCTATCTCATCAACGACTTACTTTATTAAATTATTAACAATTTCATACCATCTCGGCTTTGTTGGAATAAATTCCAACGCCGGTTTAATGGTATGAATTTAGAAAATTAATACAATTGATAATGTGTGATATTTAATTAGTTAGTGACTTTATTTATTTACTTCCTTTTCGGATTCCATTTAACCATACCATAAAAGTCGGTCTCATTTTATTAAATTAACCATACCATTTCTTATGAAAGGTTGGTATGAAAAATAATAAAATGACAAAAGAATAAAGATAGAAGTTAACCGTACCACTTCTTTCGAAGGGTTGGTATAAAGAAAAAATAAAGCAATAAATAGTTAGTTGCAGAATTTAATGATAGAAAATAGATGTTAGTTGTGGAAATGTAAATGACTGAAAGTAAAAGTTAGTAGTTAGATCACTCATTATAAGTGTATATTTTTCATTTTCACAAAGATACAACTTATGGATTAAATTGCAGTTTGATTCAATGATTCTTTCTTTGTTAACAAATAAAATTTATAAGTCAACACTTTACTATTTTACATTTGCATCTCTTTCAAGATTCAATTGTAGTATAATATAGGGTTATGTCGAACCAAAAAGAATTGCCTAATATAATATTATTATAAACATGTTATATTACTAATAATGTTTAAACATATTTTTGGTTGATTTTTTTAAGAAATATTGACAAGTAAACATTAACATAAAACAACTATTATGCACAAATTCTTGAGGAGGAAATTTGTTTGGAAATATGGATTTGTTTCTACACTTAATTGATTTTGAAAACATTACAAGTTATATGTTATACCTTCGGTTAATTCCATACATCATTTCTAAATCCTTCATCTAGTGTCCTAGAATTATAAGATGATTTTCAAACCTTATGAAATACACTAAATAATAGTTAAGTGCCACTCGTCGGAGCAGGTTGTCACACCCTACTTCAGGCTCCATTAACGTTATTTAGCCTTGAACATAAGTTGCTTAAAATAGATGCTTGATATGACAAGTGAACTAAGGTGTAGGTTATACATTTTAGTTCACTTGTCAACACTTTAAGAAGAAGCATTTTGGATCTTTAAATCAAGTTGTAGGTGATGAAGCTAATACCACATTAAGAACTTCATAAAGAATCAAAACTTAACCCAAAAGTAATAACTTGAATGCATTGAGGTGAAAAGATGATAAATTAAAGAGAAGAAATTACACCATAATCCAAGTTAATTTGTAGGAGCATGAGCTATATATCCATGGATGAGATATTTTTTGTCCCAGAGATTATAAAATTATATTTTTGAATCTCATTTCCACATCATTTCTCCTCTTGAATTAAGAAAGAAAAACTAAAAACTACACTTACCTAAACTACTTTGGAATGGAAATTCCCCAAGAAAATTACAAGAAGAAGAAGAGAAGAATTCGGTTCAAGTGTGTGAATGTAGGAGTGAATGTTAGAATGAAAAATGGAATCTATTTTTCCCTTTGAGGTGCATCCTTTTTATAGGCATTCCTGGACCCCACTGAGCTGCTTGTTTCCACCACCAAGCTGCTGACGAAACCCTTCAGCATGGGTTTGGTCACTTGGCCAAGCAGCTTAGTCACCTACTTAAGCTGACTAACCGAAGCTATGGTGGGCTACTTGAATCAACTATTGTGAGCTACCTCTGAAAAGCCTATGGAGGATACTTGGAGTGAGGTCATGCATGATGTCACTATTACTTGGTGGCTAAGTCAACTTGACCAAGTTGTTGGGTGCACACCGCTGAGCTGCTTGCTTGAGCAGCACTGACCGTGATGGTGGTGATGTGGCCTGGTGCTTGCTGACCTGGTCAGGTGTGATGTAAACTCTCCTAGGGCAGCCTTTGATCCCTAAGGCAAGAGAAGTCATGATGGTCCTACAACTAGGGCCAAGGCCAAGGCAGGGGTCCTTAAAGTCTCAAAGGACACAATTGATCCAGAAGAGGGTATGTGAGGAGGACATTTATGTCCTTAGGTCACTTTCTACTTAGGTTTATTTTATTTTCATTGATTCAATTAAATGAGATTGCATTCTCATATAGTCTTAGGTTTATTTTCATTCAAGTATTTTTAATATTTAATTCATGTAATATGGGTTGGGATTTATTTGTAACATGGTCCATATTATGACCAAGTATTTTATTTAGGCTCAAGGGTAAGCTAGTCACGGCTAGGACAAGGCAACATGTCTAGACTAAGCAACTCATGATCCAAACCGTGGACACTCATCAAGACAAGGAAGGAGGAACGTAAGGAACTCTATCTATAAAGACAAACAAGGAGATAAGGCAATTCAGGTAACACTTTATCTCTAAGGCAAACAAGGAGATAAGGCATGGAGGGAAAACGAATTTGAAAGAAGATAGATTTGATTTGGCCAGCAATTTGAATTTGAATTTGAAAGGAGATAGATTTGAATTTGAATTTGAAAGAAGATAGATTTGTTGCTGCCAACAAACATAATCTTTTCAAATCAGCCACAACAACCTACTATATACATTATCTTCTCAAACAAATTCGGCCACACCAAGTCAAAGATAAGATTTGGCAAGTCACTTGATCAACACCCATCACACGAAGGCTAAGGATCATCCCTTGATCAAACCATGATTTTACAGCCATGGAAACCAAGCTAACTCAAGGCCAAGTTAATCAAGTCCAAGGCAGCCATTCTGGTTGCACCATTTACATGATTTAATTAGGAGTTTATATTATTATTTTGTTTTTATTTTAGCCTAAGTTTTAATTAGCATTTCAAATTATTCAAGTTAATTAGGACTTAGTCTATTTTCTATTCAGCCAAGGCAACTTTGCCTATTTATGCATTCAAATTGGATTAATAAAAGTTAAGTTGAATTTGAGTTAAACCTTTGTGTTTTTGTTTAGTTGACAGTTCTCCTAAACCTAGGTTGGTCGTGGCCACCATTATTGTTCTCATCAAGCATCCTTGCTTGTGGCAAACTCCATAGCTTATCAAGCAGTCTTGCTTGTGGCGCTTCTCCCCTTCTATTCTTTTCCACCTTCACCTTCAACCTCCAACTCATTCACATAATTTCCAATCAAAACCGAATCCACCATCTCCATTAAACCAACCTTAACCTACAACTCATACAACCTGCCTCACGCATAGAACAAACCCTAAAACACCTTCTCCAACCTTAAACCAAACCTACACACATTGCCTCACCCATAACAACCCCAATACGCATTCTAAAACCTTACAAACCGTGGCCTACCATAAACACAAATACTATCTTCACCCTAAACCAAGAGTCCCCCATAAAAACAATTACCCTATACCTTAAACATTAAACCTGAGGTACATCATACCTAACTGAACCCAAAACAACCTAAAAACACTAGCTTTCACACAAAACCGAATTAGGTCCTAAAAGTCCTAAATTCTCAAGCTAAACGATCCTTAAAACAAAGGCATCCCCTAGAGGTTGTCATCAAGGTGTGTGGTTTCACGTTGGGCAGTTCAGGTGCTTCGCTATGCTGTTTGCTTGAGCAGGTTGGCTTGTGCCAGGCTTGTGTTCTGATTGTGCCAGGTTGGTTCTGACCGTGTAATTTGGGTCTGACCGTGCTAGGTTGGTGTGCAGGTCACGCTGGACGTGGGTTTTGTCCAAGCTAAGCTGCTTAGTGAGAAGCTTCGTGTTGAATCCACATATGCCAAGTTTTGATGAGTCATGCTTATGTGTTGAGCATTTTAGCCTATTTTGAGCACTATGTATGCCTTTGATAAATTCTTCTCTTTTCTACCTAAATCCTACACAATACAGTACGAAAGAAATATACAAAGCATATATACAAGATTGTGATATTTTATTCAAAAAGTGTTGAATTAAGTTGGTTTTGTCAATTTATACAAGGATAAATGTCATGAAAAGTGTATGAAAATTATGTATTTTTGGCACTTATCGGTCTTTCCGCAAAATAAAATTTATATGAGCCAATCAACATGCTTTGTGAGTCTACATGAGTAGACATTGCGAAAAATGATGAAAAAAGGAAGAAATTGTGGCGCCAATTTCGAGCTATCCATTTGGAATTGTATTGTGTTTTTCTGGTGTTCCTCACTAATGTTTTTTTTTGTATTTTCAAATAAATGCCAATAGGTCTATCTATAGTTGACTCTAATAGGCTTTGTGATAGAGAGTATTTCATTTTTGAATTGTTAATCAAAATATTTATCATTTATGAAAACCAAAGTTAATAAATTAATCATAGTTTATTTTAGAAAAACTTATTAATATTATTTATAAAAAAATCAAAATTAATATATAAAAATGCTAAAAATATATTATTAAATCAAAATTAAAATAAAGAAATTAATATATTAAAAATGAATACAAAGAAAAGATTGAATACTCACTTTGATCCTTATAAATTTTTCCGCATACCAATTTATTGGCCGGAAAAATAAAAGTCCTAACTCAGTATTGAAATATCGTGAGTTTGAGTCAAATTAGATCATATAAGGGTCATAAAAATGCCAAAAATATCTAATTTGACCTATATTTGATAAATTTGGGGACTATTTTGAGTTTTTCAAATTTTCAGTGACATAATTGGTACTATTAAAAAAATTGAGAGACCAAGATAATTCTTTACTCGAAATAAAATGTTTATGTGCATTCATAATGCCTTGTGACTATGCTTGAACGGACACCATAGAAAACGGTGAAAAAGGAACAAAGAGTGCTGCCAATTTCGAGTCGTACATTTGGAATTCTATTGTGTTTTTTGGTATTTCTAATATATTTTTTTGTATTTTCAACTAAATATAAATAGGTCTATTTATAGTTGAATCTCGTAGGCTTTGTCACAGAGAATACACCATTTTTGAATTGTTAATTAATAAGATTATTATCTCATATTTCGAAAATATGATAAAATTGGCAACCTTCCTATATCGAATTCAAAAAATGATTATCCACCTAATTTTTTATATTTATGAAGACATATATACTGATAATTCTCTTTCCTATTCAAATGAACACCCTCATGATAATTATCATCTTGTGCCATTTATTTGTTTTAAAAATGTATTATATGGTACATTTTATTATTTTTTAAACAAAAAATTAGAGAAAAATATATTTTCTTGGGCTCTTCTTATTTTGGGATTTTTTATTTTCGACACTTCTTACATTTTAGCAAGCAAACTGAGATTTGATTGCTACTGTGATAAGTAACTAGTAAATAAATGAACAATAATTTTGACAAAGTAGAGAAAACTTACGTGTCAATGCGTCACCATATGGGTGTGTGTGTCAACATCTTACTCCATATTGAGTTCTAACCATGAGCCAAGAACATAGGTCGGAGTGTTGCCAA
The DNA here is from genome assembly GCF_001865875.1 of Lupinus angustifolius. Lineage (NCBI taxonomy): Eukaryota > Viridiplantae > Streptophyta > Magnoliopsida > Fabales > Fabaceae > Lupinus > Lupinus angustifolius. The sequence goes on from NW_017725225.1 coordinate 28,686, forward strand.
CCAACACATGTCGGGGTACTACCCAAACATTGGATCTAGGATTTGAAAACTCGAAGAACACATGTTGAAGTATTGTCAAAACTTGGGAACAAGGAACAAAATAACGCCAAAATTGCAGGTCGGGGGTACTTTCGGAGCTTGGAAAAACAAATTAAAAACACCAAAAGCATAGGTCAGGGTACTGTTTGAACTTGGGAATAAGAAATAAAACACCAAGAACACACGTTATAGTAATGTTGGAACTTGGGAAGTAGGAATAAAAAATGTCGAACATATAGGTTAGGGTGTTGTTGGATCTTGGGAACAAGGAATAGAACCCGAACATCATGAATTACACATCAAGGATACATGACCTGAAAAGCATGAATTGCTTGCACATCAAGATAACATGACCCGATGTGCCTATTATGTACTTCAACGTTTGTTCAGATGCTATAAATTATTTTAAAAAATTGTCCAAAATTTCTTAGCTGGGGATTGGCAATAGCAAGTCTTCACCTTCAGAGTATTCATTTAATTTTTCCTACTTGTTTCCCAAAATACTTGGTATAGGTATTTGTCCGAGATTATCTCCTTTTATTATTATCCTAAGCCACCTCTGTGGGTTTTTAACATAACATCAATCTCTTTTTCTTAGGTTGCCCTACGATTTTTTAAATTAACACTCTTTTTTGTTCTATTTCCCTTTTTTGCCTTTTTAACACTCGTTGGTGTGGTGGTCTTAAGCATAACAAATTTGATAAGAATTAGATGACATATACTATGTGAATGGGTCATTTCTAAAGCTATTCTTAAAGAGTCTCTTGAAGGTAATAATCTAATACATTCCCCCTCTTAGTTGAGGGATTTTTATCTCTTGTAATTAACATGACTTAAAGAGCCATATTAAGCAATTTCAACATTGCCCATTGTGAACACCCAATTTTGTCTGACCTAGAAAAAATCTAAAAAAAAAATTTAAATAAAAAATAACAGTTTTGCAACCAGTTTTTAAGGTTCTTAAATCTCAGCGATTAGGTTAACTAAAATAACAAAGCCAAAATAAAAAGGTCAAACCAATTATGATAAGGTTCCTAAATCTAAGTGAGTAGGTTAACCAAAATTCAAATTTAAAGTAATTGAATTCTCAAAAAATGATTTTTTTCAAAGTTATTCTAATAATAATAATAAAGAAAAATAAAAGATGAAGGAATTCAAGATTTAATTGGATTATCGATAAATAAAATATTTGAAATATATAATTTGAGTCGTATCATATTAATTTAATTAAGTTGTGTGAATCACCTTGATAATAAGTAAATATTTAAGGATTCAAAAATTAAATCAGAGATTGCATTATGACAAACACAAATCATAACAAATTGATTGCATCTCAATATGAGTAAGGTAAGAATCATAATTGTATCACAAAAATAATATTAAAATTGGGTATTAAATATCTTTTGTGATTGCTATAATATTTAAAAAATATTATTTTCACCCATCATTGAGTAATGCAATAGTGTTAAGATGGTTTAGAATCGATTAAAACTCTTATATAAGAAAAAAGATTTCAAATAATTTTATTTTGGGCCAAATAATTATTTTTACTCACTAGGGGTATTACAATGATTTTTAGACTCTTTATAAAAAGATTATTAATCAGGAAATATGCAGATCAAATTAGATTGGAGAATTTCATACCGATTTGATTGTGTTTCACAAATCTCATTGATTCAGAAAATTAAATCTTTAGAGATTTAACGATCAAATAAATTAAGGTTGCAATTTGAGAATAACAAATCAAAAAATTAAATCTTTTGCGATTCTTTAAAATATCATTTTTTCCTAATGCAATAATCCTAAGATGATTTGAAATCACAAAAATAATTTTATGCCCAAATAGAGGATTTTGACTAATTTTGATTTTAAATATAAAATATCCTTAATGTGGTAAAATTAAAAAAAAAACAATCAGAATTTGATTATGAGGAGGAATATGTTCCCGTAATCCTCTCCAAAGTGATAATAGTGAAGATTTCTTTTTAAAATAAATATAAGTCTAATCCTCTACTATAAATAAGTAGTATAGACTTATGATGAAATAAAACTCTCTCAAGAAAAACTCTCTCTCACAAAAGACCCCTCTCAAAATGAGTCATCATTCTCTTAAAATACACATCCCTAAAAAAGGGAACCTCTCTAAAAAAGGCCCGTGAAAAATAGCAAAAAATACTGAGAATTTTATACTCTCAAACAAAAAAATCATAACACCTAACTATTTCTCATCACAGCAAACATCAGAAAATGACCTCCAACATAATCCCCAAAACCCAAAAATCCTTACACAAAGAGCTAGAAAAAATAGAACACCTAGTACAAGCATTATATTAGAATCACTACCACCCGAGGAATCATGATCTAGAGTATCTCTCCTCCGCTCTATAACACCACATGCCTACATGGAAGCAAATGGAGAATTTTGGACTATGTGGTTTGATCTCCTACATCTTTGACGTCCATTCAAAGCATATTAACAGGTTAGAAATCCATCCCATAAAATTAATAAAATGTAAAAATAAAAATTGTCAACCACATAAAGAATGGTGGGATGGTCGCTCAGGGGCTTCTTTCCCTTGACTCATCCGGATGGTCGCACTACGCCACTTATTTCCCTAATTAAAATATTAAACCAATAAACATTTTTCTACCTAAAGAACTATGTAGCCTTGATTCCCTATCTAAAATAGGGATACGTATGACCAAGGTTCATCTTGTAAGGCACAATATAAAATAAATAAAATTTTCTTATCATTAAATAAATAACCAAATAAATTTAAAAATATAATAAAATCATAATTTAATGAAGGGTACATTCTAAGGCGGGCGGGTAGGGTGTTAATACCTTCACTACCTTGTAACCAACTCCCAAACCTGGATATCAAAAATCCAAAGCCTAATGTAATAGGGCTTAAATGATTTTTCTACATTTTGACTATGAAATGTAGTGGCGACTCTAAGAAAGTCGTGCAACCGAAAATCGGGGCGAGACACCCATGTTTTTTTAGCTTTTCGGAAATTTCCACTTGAAAACTAGGATTAACAAAAACAATTATCAAAGTTTGAGATACTTGATGCTATCCTTTTATTCAAATTGTCCTAAAAGGCTTCATCTGGAATGACTTCGACAATAATCATCTAAAAAATTGTCAATGTTTGATTGACTTCCGATATTCTTTATGTTTTTTCCTCTTTTCGATTTCTCTTTCGCATGTTCTTTACTCCATGCACAACTCAGAGAGGGGTTCGTCATAAATAATAAATAGGGCAATTCATCTTTTCCCTATGTTAGCCTAAACGATAAGAACAATTTTTTTTTAAAAGTTACATATTAATCGTAATGATGGCTAAGTTTCCCAAGATAGGGACCATTACACTAAGGGACATGCATTTTACATTTTTAGACATTTCATTCTTGCATACATTAACTGAAAAAACTATCATTCAAAGTAATACATTCATGCATGCATATAAAGAATACATTACTCATACATTATTTCACTTACTTAGTTATCCATTCATTCATGCATATATGCATTTTAAAAAATACATCATTTGTACATTCTTATTTTCATCCATGTACTCATACAGAAAAAATATAATTCATGCATTCATTCATGTAAAAATAAAAATACACATAACCCAAACCTTTATTCCCTCAATTATTCATTTTATTAATCATTCAAAATAAAAAAATACATCATTTAAATACTCATTAAGTTATGTTTTCCTACATCCATAAAAAGGGTACATTATTCATGCATTCAAAAAATTTACCCATTTATTTAGTTATTCATTCATTCACGCATTCAAAAATAAAAATTCATTCATTCCATCATACATTCAAAAATAAAAAAAATCATTGATTGTCTTATGCATTCATCCATTCATTCAATTATCCGTTCATTTATGCATTTAAGAATTAAAATCATAGTTGATTGACTTCTGCATTCATTACATTAAAAAATAAAAATCTTTATTGGTTGACTTATGTATTCATCTTCATTGATTGGCTTATGTGAACATTCATTAAAAAATAAAATCGTCATTGATTGATTTATGCGTTTATTCATACATACAAAAACCTTTATTGATTGATTTATGCATTCATTCATTTAATTATCCATTCATTCAATTATCCATTCATTTATCACATTAAAAAGTAAAAATCTGCATTGATTGACTTATACATTCATTCAAGAATACAAATTTTCATTGATTGACTTATGCATTTATTCATGCATTCAGGAATAATAATCTTCTTTGATTGGGGTATGCATTCATTCATTACATTCAAAAATATCAAAGATTCATCGATTGGTGTATGCCTTCATTCATTCATTCAATTATCCATTCATTTATACATAAAAATATTCCTTGGTTGGCTTATTCATTCATTTAATTCAAAAATAAAAATCTGCATTGATTGACTTAAACATTCATTCATGCATTCAAAAAGAAAATTCATCATTCATTGGTTTATGCATTCACACAAAAATAAAACACACCATTCATACATACATCAACTTATTCATCCAAAGTACATGCATACATTATTCAAACCATCTTCTACTTATCCATTACTTCATACATACATGCATTTTAAAAAAACTAATGTTATTCATACATTCTACTTAGATGCATTTTTTCATACATTACCCAACATATTTAACCATTCATGTATCCATATATACATGCATGCATATATAGATAAATAAAAATTCATCATTCATTAACTTATGCATGCATTCATCATAAAAACATACAATAAAATAAACATATCATTCACTTATTCATACATTCATAAAAAAACATTCAAACATTCTACTTCATGCATTACTATATCATACATTTTAATCTCATATCTCACCATATAATTGCATTCATTGTAATAAATCATGTCATCTCATCATAAAAAATAAAAACATTTCATACACCTTCTCATAGCCTTCATGCATTCAAAGTCATATACATCATAAGTTGCATGCATTGAAAAAGAAAGTCACATGCAACATCTCATGCATCATATGCTTCAAAATACGAGTCTCACACCATTCATACATCAAAACATAAATCAAATGCATAACATGTAGGTATAGCTCAATGCAACATTACTTGCATTTCATGCATCATTTTGAATAATAGGTTACATTTCAATCAATGTAACATGATAGAAAAATAAAAAATATTCACTTCATGCATATCATGCATCAACAAAAATCATTTCTGCATGCATTTCATAATCTTATTGCTAAGGGCACTCATCAATTGAAGATTGATTTTAAGATCAATATTGTTAGACTTGAATGAAAGCAATCAGTATTGAAACCAAAGACATTCAAGAATATAGAGAACTCCCAATTTTTGGTTGAGATCATACTGGATAGTGCATTGTCTTCAACCCTGGCTAAAATTGGAGACCAATCTTACAAATTCTCATTTGAGGATCCCAATCAAGGCCAAGTCCATCTCACACTTATCCATGTTTTCTTTTTCATGAATAAATATTTACTTTCAAATACATAAATTTTTAATAAGTATATACTAGTGCAGTGATCATACAAATTTCACCATTTCATACATCACCATACTAACCCCACTCACTTTATTTATCCAAAGAACACATAACAAAATAAACCCAAATAAAATTAATTCATGCATTAATATGAGATATTTGATTCAAAAAATAAAAGGGAGAATGATGAAATATAAGACTCAAAATGACGAGTATCTTCAGACAGATCTTTTCGATGACAAAAGGCATTTTTTGTAATTCCTAAACATCATGGAGATATTCCTAGTCACCCCATTTGAGACGAGACATCATGAAAGAAGATAATTTTTAATAACCCTCAATATATCAATAACATGGGGAGTGTAGTTTTTCAATCGTTTTCCTTGACCTATGATTAAGAAAATACAAAGAACATTTGTTGCTTAAAGTGCAAAACAAAAAAGTAGAAAAAAAGTCCGCTGAGAATCCTTAATTAATACTAAGGCAAAAGTTAGGGCAAAAGTGCAATATCAATAATCACAAAAGGAACCCTTCATGAAAAATTATCGCCTTAATCATAGGTCATCCTTATCGAAACCTAAAAAGTTCTCATAACAATTGAATGTCATGTTTGAAAATGTTGAAAATAGGATAAAGAAGAAAGGTGAATGGTGGGTATGGGAAACACAAGTTTTGGGCCTTATATTCTTAGCCAAACCATGGTGCAAACTTAAAAAGACCTTGTCGATGACTTATTTGCCTAAGATGTGCATCATGATCCAAAAATGCTGACTCCATAAATCTCATAAAATTTTGATAAAACATCTCATCTTTAATGCGTAAGTTAAAATTCATTATCACCATCATCATATCAACGCAAGCCCAAACACCAATTAAATATTATCAACCACAATCAAAGTTCAACCCTCTATCCTTCATAACTTCACCATCACTAATGAGCCAAAGACAAATTCAATTCTATCATAGCCACTACCACATCTACTATTAGCCAAACCAAAATTGAATTATATCATCACCATCACCACCATGTCAACCCAAGGCAAACCTCCAAACACTTACCAAAATTTGCATGATCATGGTTTTAGAAAAAGTTATGCATGAAATAAAGAACACTAAAAGCAAAGGAAATTTGGAACCTTCTCAAACTGGGGCATGTTTTAAGATGATTCATGGTATAGAGCCTTACAATCCAAGATTACCAAATCAATATGGATAGAAGAATGACTCGGGTTATCTCACACTAGGGTAGTGGAAAGTCACAAGAAGACCAAACTAGGGCAAATTTTGGGGTTGATCATATTTTCTAGTGGAAAGTCACAAGAAGCCAAAATTGGGGCAGTTTTTTGGTTGATCCCATTTTCTTGTGAAAATTTAAAAAGATCCTGAAACTAGAGCAATGCCGAAGTGATTTCTCATGATTGTATTAGTTGAATCAATCACAAGATGTTAAAATCTCTCAACCAGACACAAGAAAGATCTTCAATTATCAAGCCTCCTGAGGAAAGAACGACTCATTGTTCAAGGCTTATACTTTCCATCGAGTCAAGACATCTAAGGGTATTAAAAAAAAAGAGCAAAAGAAAAAAAAAGCAAAAACAAAAAAAATCAAATAAAAAAGAACAAAAACAAAAAAAAACAAATTAGTGCTAGGTTGAAAACTCACATGGATAACCTAGGAAAATGAGAGTGGTCCTAAGTCGAAAACCATCAAGGGTGACTTTGGATCATTATAAAATGAGAGAATTCCCGACATGTTGATGCGGAAGACATATGGAGAAAATATAATAGAGAAAATGACACCGAGAAATTAACGTGGTTCAGCAATTTGCCTACGTCCACGGTTGAAGAGCAACAATGATATTATCACTATGATAAAAGAGAATTACAAGTTCACTCAAGTGTTTCACTCACTTCCCAAAACCCAAGTACACCCAATATCACTCTCACTCACTTATATCTTAAACACTAAAATATTCCTCACAATATTAGAACAAGAGAAGAAGAGAGAATATGCACTAAGGCTAGAATATTGGTGTGTCTTACAATGGCTTGGAGCATTCCTATTTATAGCCAAAGCCTTGAGGATCCTATGGCCAAAAACAAAGATGCTTCACCACAACCTCTTCTTCTCATTGGCTACAAAAGAGGTTACACTATAGCCACTCATTTTACTTGGCCACAAGAAGGTTTCATCATAGCCACTTCTTTTGCCACATCATTCTCTTTTTCTTTTAAGCCAATATTTAATACGACAGATGTCTACATAAGGTATTCTGGGAAAAAATTAGGGAAAATTAAATGAACACCCCAAGTGGAAGACTTGCTATTGCATATCCTGAATCACCCAAATTGATTCAACTTTGTAGAGAATCTAAGTTGTAGCCTCATGAGCGAATACAAGAGTTCATAACAGGCACACTAGGGCAATTTTTCTATTACAAAAAACATTAACACTTTCGAGAGAAATTCTATGCAAGCCTACACTGAAGCAAAATAGCTAGGTTTAGTCATTGTCCTCAAGACCATACCGGGGTGGTTTATGGATCACCTTAAGAGAAAGACACCTTCAAGTAAACTAGGGCATATTTTGATGAAAGAAAATCATGGTACCAATCAATATCAAGCAACAATGGTCACTCAAGTCGAGTCTACAAAGGTTGATGAGTTCCATCCCAAAAGATAAACCATGAATGATACATTTTAAAATTTGTGCGTGGGTCTTACTCCTCATTCCATTATATTCAAACAAAACATATAGTACTTATATCATACATGACATACAGACATTACAGTATAACTATACCTATCAATGCATGGTCACATTCATACACTAATCATTATAGTACAAACAAAAAAACATTGCATAATCATTCATTGCATATAACTAAGCATTCAAACATGTATTTTCACATTACTCTTCCAATAAGCACAAACAAACAAACAAACATACAAACAAAATATCGCAATGCATTCAAACATATGTCTTCACACTGTTCTTTCAATAAGCACAACAAACAAAATATTGCGTTGCATATAACTAAGCATTCAATCATGTATGCCTATACTATTCTTCCAATAAGCGCAAATAAATAAACAAAACATTGCATTGCATATAACCGTACATCCAAGCATACATCTTTGCATTGCGTCTCCAATAAACATAAAAAAACAAACAAAATATTGCATAGAACATAACCATACATCTCAACATGCATTTCTACACCATGTCTGCATAAACAATCAGTGCGAAACATTTTATTCCGCAAATGAATTTTCTAGCCTCACCAATACATTCATTATGGCAACATGGGCGCCTCAACAAATCTGTGATTCTCTATGACAACACGGGTGCCTCATCAAACTCCTGATTTTCTATGGCAACATAGGTGCCTCAAGAAATCCTTGATTCTCTACGACAACCGCATGAACTGCCTCAACAAATCCCTGGTCCATCACGGCAAGCGCGGGAATTGCCTCAACACGTTTTCTAATGATTGACCTTACAACCCCACGTTTTCTAGGTAAATACAATCCCACGTTTTCTAATAATGGACCTTGCAATTTATTGATTATCATAACATACGATACAATTATAGGGAACTATTTTCTGATAAGTCTGAAAGGCCATGAAGATTGGAATGATGATATTGATAACCGAGGAAATAAATTCCTTAATATCATAATCGGAGTGCCCACTTTCAGCTTGATCTTATGATCTGGAAGGCGAGATGTTGCAAGTGAATTTAGAAATTCAGAAGTTAATATGTTGAATACTTCACTTTCATTATCATCATACATATCAACTTCATCTAAACTCGGATATTCTTTTTCATCACCTATAATTATACATTATAATATTTATTAATATAAGTATAATAAATGTAATATGTTAAAGATAATGAATACTTAAACAAAATTGAATATAATTTACCTGGAATTTTACGCAGCACATAGTCATTGATTTGCTCAACAATCCTAATTATTGATGCAATTATTGCTCTACATTGAAGAAATTGTTCTTCCTTGTAAGTTTGGGTAGGTACTAGAGATTATTACATCAACTGAGTTATCATAATCTACAATCATAAGTTCTTCCGAAATATAAATTTCAACACAACCATCATTAGGCTCAAATAATTTTCCATTTCCTATCTTTAGTATCCATTCAGAGAATTTCTTGATATTTGTTACATTGTCATGATTTTTAGACGCATTTTCTTTGTTAGTTAAAACTGTACACTAATGTCAAATATAAGATACATTAATTGTTGTATGTATAATATCTGAACGACAACATCTTGGAATTACTCGTAAGATTGGTCTAAAATCACATCCAAATACTACAATCTTTCCTTCAAACAAAATTGAGCCATTTGTTGTCCCATGATGTCGCCAAGACTTTTATCAAGTGTCTCGAAGCAAAACTTATGTGTCATTGGATCTTCATCCCATATAATTAAATTTGTTTGTTTCAATAAATCTGCAAGTTCAGTCCCTTGATAAATGTTGCAAACGGAGTTGTCAAAAGTTGGCACAAGAATTTTGAATTTATAGTGTATTGTCCTATCCTAGGTAATAATAAAGAAGCTATACCATTTGACACCACAATCAATACAATATGTTTTGGAGATCTCAATGCATATGTTAGAATTCGTCACATGTGCGTTTTTCCAGTTCCTCCATAACCATGTAGGAAAAACATGTGACTCTGTTGATGGTTAACGACATCCATTATAATCGAAATATCTTATATTGTTCTTTTTCATAATATAAAATAAATATGTTAACATTCATCTTGTTAGTAGTACTAGATTAATTGAGAACAAGATTAAATACTTATTATTCTTTTTTAATTTATTGAAATAAACATCCTAATAATAATTAATATCCCATATAATTTATTTATTTTAAAAATATATAGATAATGTTCATTATATTACACATTTTTTTAAATTTAATTTCCATTTTTTTTATTTATTTAAAAAAGTAGATTTTTAGAAAAACTAGACTTTTTGTTATGGACAAATTTGTTTTCAACCATTTTATTTTTTTCATTCTGTGGTGAGAGTCGTGCTTCAGACAAATAAGATAAAAATAATGGCTCAGGAAGGCCCAAGAAAGATTCAACCATGTTTAATTGGGTTTGGCGTCCGCTTCTCTAGAAACTTCCCCTCGGACGAATCACAACCTTACATTCTCACTCTATAAAAACCTCTCCAATCTCATTTCTCCTTTTTTTTTTTTCATAACGTAAAACAATAGTTGTTCTTGCTCATCCAAAACACTTCGCTTGTAATCCACTATATTCAAAGAAGCAAATCGTCGTTTTTTGCGTGCTGTTATGGTAAGCTTGAATCTCATAATTTCTCGTTTTTTCTGTATAATTTTGCGCATTTTGTTTGTTTTCGGTGCGATGAATATGTATGGAAATTGAACTTGTTCTTAGAATGGGTTTTAATTTCGTTTGTTTGCGCGAGTGTCTTCAATTAGTGTAATTGTGAGATATAAAAAATGTTTTTGCTGATTTTCTATTTTATCTTTCTACGTTCTTTTAATTTTGTTGGATTGACTTCTTGGGTATAAAATTGATTTTATTTTAATACGTGCTGTTAAAGTCGAAACTTCGTGAATCATTTATTTTTTTGATGTAGAATTGATTTTTCAGCTTGAGGCTTTGATTTTGAATTTTGTTGAATTGGTTCTTTTGATGAAGAATTCATTTATTTTGTTTGGGATTGTTGAAACGTTATGTAGCTGTAGCATATCTTAAAGGTAAAATAAATTTGGATGAATTTTTTTTGAGTGGACTAATATATGTTGGAATTTGGTAATATGTGTTCCTGTTGGGTCAATTAGAGGTGATAGTATATTATTTAATGATTGTGTTGAAGTGAATTTGTATTAACAAATCCTGTTATCATTTTTTTCCATTATGGTTTTGTTCACATGCTGACTCACATATTCATTGCTCTCTGAATTGTTGCAGATGTCTTATTCCAGAAGATCAAGGTTAGATCCACATTCAGTATATTTGTTATTCTGTTTAAGGTCTCTCTTTTTTAGAGATACTTATAGTTGATCTAATTTGATCTTAGGTATTCTCCTTCTACTTCTCCATACAACAGATACCAAAAGTATTCTCCTTCTCCATCTCTTTCCGGGTCGAGATCCAGAAGCCGATCAAGGTAGGACCTCCCCCCTTCTACTTTTTTTTTCAGGTTAACAAACATTTGTGAACTTTTGCTTCTAAATTATGATCTTTGATTATCTTATTATGTATTAATGCACAATTTCTTTTCTTGTTGTGATTTAGGAGCCTTTCGAGGGATGCAGAAAATCCAGGTAACAATTTGTATGTGACAGGGTTGTCTCCTAGGATCACTAAGAGAGACCTGGAGAAGCATTTTGCTGCTGAGGGAAAGGTATGCCCATAAGTCCATTATACATTTGTTGATTGTTCAATGTAAATTACACTAATTTATATATATATATATATTACCCTGGTAACCATGCATGGGTAGTGAGTGTAATTAAACTAAACTTCTGGGTGTTGGTGTAATCTGCTCTGAATTTTAAGTGCCTATTTCGTCCATAGATATTCTGCCTGTTCACTGTTGCTCACGCTTGGTTTCTTTTCTCAGGTGATTGATGTAAATCTGGTAGTTGATCCATGGACAAGAGAATCCCGTGGGTTTGGCTTTGTAACAATGGACTCTGTTGAGGAAGCTGATAGATGCGTAAAGTATCTGAACCGCTCTGTACTTGAAGGAAGAGTGATCATGGTGGAGAAGGTATACTTTTTGAACGATGTTTTGTTTTCTTGACTGTGTTTCTTAATTGGTTTGGTTATTGTTTCAACTCCAATGCATGAAGGATATATAGAGGATTTGCTTGTAAGTTCTTATGAGTTTTGAAAGTTTTGTGCCTTTTCCATTTGAAGTTTCTGTGGCAGCAGGTAGCTGTGTGAAGCAGCTCTTCATCAAACTCAAATCATGACTAACAAACAAATCAAATACATCATCAAGTATAAGATCATTGGGGTTGTATGCCCTGCAATTCTCTCTTTCTTCTTGCATTTATTTCTTATTTTTTCATGTTACCTGAAATTTATAGTTCTTATTAATCCTTTTCACAAGTCTAGTGTTTTGTTTATTATTTGGGTAACTATGTAGAGTTTTAATTTATGTTGATATATTTAAATATTTAATTGATTTCCTCTATCTGATTTGCTTCCTCATTCTGTTATCTAAATTTATTGCAGGCTAGAAGGAAACGTGGTCGAACTCCAACACCAGGGAGGTATCTTGGGCTTAAGACTATTCGGGGTTTGTTTCCTTGTTCTTTCTTATGATTTATTAAGTTTTGAATTTTAGATAAATTTTCTTGTTCAAGTGCTAATTTCTATTATCTTATTTCTAACAGCACATTGTCGCTCTCCAAGCGACTCTCCACATCACTCTCCTGGCTACTCTTCTTGCCGTTCTCCAAGTTATTCTCCTTACAGGAGAAGCTATAGTCGCTCCCCATATTCAGATCGTAGCAGGAGTCGCTCTTACTCTCCTGACTATCGTCGAAGGAGGTCATACTCTCCTGACTATCGTCGGCGCAGATCATACTCCCCATATTATAGCCGACGACATAGGTCATATTCTCGATCTCGCTCTCCTTACAGCAGGTCGCCAGTAAGATATGACTCATGTGACGATCACTACTACAGAAGGCATTATTATAGGTCAATATCTCGTAGTGTCTCACCTGATGATCACCACTACAGAAGGCACAGTTATAGGTCAATTTCACGAAGTGTCACACCTAGGCCAAGGAGGAGCTATACACGCAGTGTCACTCCTGTTCGGAGGTTGAGCTCAAGGAGGAACTACTCACCAAGTGTTTCCCCTAGAACTAAGAGGAGCTACTCACGAAGTGTTTCCCCCACAACAAGGAAGAGGAGTTCTGGAAGGAGTCACTCAAGCTCTAAAAGGAGTGTGGGTTTTTTGAAACGTAAACACTCACATTACAGGGAACATGACTCAAGAAGCACAAGTGTGAGTGCAAGTTCAAGATCAGTATCAAGGTCTAATACTACTATATCTGCCTCTCCTTCATCTTAAAATTGTTGGATCTACATCGGTCATAAAGATATTTGGTTGTAACCGTTGTTAGTGTAGTTCAAGGACTTGTCTTGACATATTTGGTGCTATGATGTGATAATGTTACTGTTATTATTATACTATGTCATGTGAACATGAACTAATAATAACATTACGTTGGATGATCAAAGCTCCTTTTGGTTTGGCTGTATTTTCATTTTACTTTAGCGTAATTTTGAATTTTGTTTTACGGATTTTCTCTTTCGAAATCTTTAAAGATTTCAACTAGCATACTCAGGTAGTGATAACCAGTTCAATGGATAATAGTGATAATGATTTGTTTGTTGTGATGTAATTTAAATCAAAACTGCAATTAGAAAAATATCACATTAAAATATCACTTGGCTATGTTGCAGAGTTTAGGCCAATGTGAATTGTGAATTTGTGCATTTTTTAATAATGCATGATTTTTGGGAGATTAAAAAAACTAATAAATACATACATGTATATCCGCTATTGTTTCTGAATATTACAATAAATTAATTCATTATTCATTGTATTGTTGATTTGAGATCTCAAAATCTAGATATATCAATAGAGACACCGTAGTTATTTTTGCTATGCGCTATGGAGTGACGTATGCAAAGGCATGGTGCACAAAGTAAATGGCGGTGGCCGAGATTTATGGAGATCAGGAGGATCATAGAATGAGTTATTACGATGAAGGATCGTCATCCAAATTTTTGCATCTAATATAGTTATGGGATATCAAACATCTCATTATTTTGTAGATGAAAATAAAGACCTTAGTAGATTCATTATTGATATGATATTTTGGCTTTTAAGCCATACATAGAAGGGTTTGTTGTTTTTGCAGCTTGCAATAGTATTAAATGACACAAGAATAATTATTGGCTAAGTCACAATTAGGTTGCTCTCTTTAAAATATTTTATGATATTGTTCGAAATATACAAGCAGGTAATCAATCACGCTGTCCAAAGAAAAAAGTAATTCAACTCTCTGTTTTCGAATTCATATTGTACTGTAAGAGCCGATCTCGAATATTTCCATAATATAACTACCATTGACAATTCACAAAATGCCCGCAATATGATTATTCCTGCCAATTCTACTTTTCCACAAATGATAGTTAGTGTTAGTTCTCAAAATTCCTATAATTTGGTTGTTTGTGCCAATTGTAGTATTACAGTAAGAAAGAGAGAGGAGTTAGTCGGAAATACTTTGACAAATATAAGGAGGGAGAAAGAAGAAGTTGAGAAATTGCAGTGAACTTGGGACAAGAAAAATGAATGGAGGATGCCTCTATTTATAGTCTGAGTTTTTTTCCAAGTTCCTCATCCATCCTATGTTGGATTTGTGAGTTTTTTTCCAAATTTTCTCACGTGTGGGACTTATGAGTTTTTTTTATTTCACACCAATACTCCAACACTAACGACCTCATTAAATGCCTTCAAAAATACAGGTTTCAACAATTTCTCACTTGAAATTAAGAAACGATTTCCGAAAATTTAAGTTGTCTTAATAAGATTATGCTAAACAAAGGTGTCATGCGACATGAACCATATATAGTGAGTAAGATCCAAATTTTATTAGAGAGTCTCATTGTCTTGAACCCTATTTCCGATATCAAACCATGCACAACCTTTCAAAGGTGTATTATATAAAGTGTGCGTTAAAGGTCATGCATGTCTATCCCAATATAGTGAATGCTCTAGAAATTTATGCCCATAAATTTTATAGAGAACAACCCCCACTTCTACATTCACATAGGTGAGTCTATCAGGAGTACTCACATAGTCTAGGTATTCCACTTCAATTGTAGTATAGATCTCATTAAGAGTTTGACTCGTCTGTGCATCTTCTACATGAATCATGCTTGTCATATTCATTCTCATATTACTTCAAAACTTGTTATTACTCATTGAACTTATTTCTTGGGATCTTCATTAAGTTAGGTCGGGTTACTATCATGAGTGATCTGTAAGATCAAGATGACAAACTAAGTGAGGGTGAATTAGTTTTTTTAATCAAACTATAAAACACAAATAGTATGAAGCAAGGAAAATGTGAAGTTGCAGAAAATAGTAAATGCAGAATGTAAAAGAGTAAAGGGTAGACAGAGTTTACATGAAAGATTTATATTGGTTCACCTTCATCTACTGAAGGTTACGTCTAGTTTCTCTTAAAACCACAAGAGTTTCCACTATTTGATGTTGTGTCAGTGCTTTACAAATTCCACCCCGATACTTTGTCTCTAATTACACACTCACCAAATCTCAATCTAGAAGCAAACCACTTCTAGTTTAACACTTTCCCTTTTCACCACACCCTATGGTG
Source organism: Lupinus angustifolius (assembly GCF_001865875.1). Classification (NCBI taxonomy): domain Eukaryota; kingdom Viridiplantae; phylum Streptophyta; class Magnoliopsida; order Fabales; family Fabaceae; genus Lupinus; species Lupinus angustifolius. The sequence continues at coordinate 44,689 of NW_017725225.1, forward strand.
AAAATTTACAACAGACTTTTGAAAAGATGAAGAATACAATGTTGGCTTATGATTGCAGAAAAGTGTATAACAATTCTATGAAAGTGCAATGTGTCAAGAGAGCACTTAAGCTTGCCTATGTTTTGATGAAGACAAAGGACTTAGTGAAAGCTTAAAGACAACTCAACAAATCAACATGCCAAAGATTCAAGAGCTTCATGTATAGACTAGAGTCTTAGATGTGTCTTAGTTATTGAGTCTAGGTTAGGTAAACCTAGATGCAAATCTCACAAAGTCTTAAAACTATCATATCATTTACATGAGACATGCCATATAGTTTATTATATCTTCATGTGCATTAAGCGTATGTTATTTGTGCATTTTAGGCATAACATAAAGGTAAAACATGTATAGTTGATAAGCATAACATGTGAGTAGTTTACCTATTAACATCTTAACTGAAAATATGGCTGTTAATCGATTAAGTAAAGCTTTAATCGATTAATGTGAAAACATTTTTAACAGTTCAACAGATAACTGAAAAACAGATTTCAGTTGCTCTCTAACAACCCGTTAATCGATTAACAGGCAACAAAATTGATTAACTAGGTGAAAAACAACGTTTCTATATAAACTGCATTTTCAATAGATTTCATATACGTTTTAATACATTCATATTAGAATTGCTAAGTTGCGTATTTTCATGTTCAATGTATGTCATATAGGCAGAGAGAATTGCATGTGAGATTAGAGTGAGATAGTATTACGCTTAGGGATTAACATGTCATCCATTGCATATTATCAAATGTGTTCATCATCCTATCTTGTTCTTGCATGATTCTTTCACTACTGTTTAGAGATTTCTTAAGGGTAGAAATTACATGTTCTTCATGATTTTGATTTTATACATGTTCATAGTAATTGTGATATTTGTAAAGAGTTTATAACTTGTTCTTTCTTGTAATATTTGAGCTATTTTAGTGCTTCACATTACTCTGTTTTTTGTGTTGTTTGTGTAACAAGGAAAGTCGTCTCTTGGTGTCGTACCACCAAAGAGATCAGAGAGTCTTCACGAAGACTTGGAGGTCTTGAGTTTAGAGCATACTCTTGGCTGAGGTTGGATCGTAGGAAAGGTTTTCCTAGGCGATTGGGTAAGGTCAAACCAAGGTAGAGGTTCTGGGAACTCAAGAAGGTAGCGTTCAAGGTCTTGTAATTGGAAGTGTGTATTTAAGACACATCGGTTTCAATTTTAGTGAAGAAAATCTTCCGGATCAGAGGGGAGGACTGGATGTAGTTTTGCAGTGGACCGCAAAATGAACAAGTATAAAAACCTTGTTGCAGGCTGTTTCTTTCCCTTATCTCTTTACCGTTTTTAGTATCTTTTAATTGCCTATTATAGCTAATATTTTGAATATAGTATTACTTCCAAATAAAGATCATTTGTGTTTAAATATATATGCTATATCATTTCTGAATAATCTATAATTGGCTGTGTAATTGAGCCATTCAGCAACTGTTAATTTGTGCGACTTAATTGATTAAGTCATAGCTTTAATCGATTAACTGGGTAATTTTCCAGAATAGGACTTTGGTGCAAATAGTGGTAAGTGGGAACCGCGACACCTATTCAATCGCGCATGAAAATATTTATATTGTCCATCGACTCAGATATTTGGGAATCAGTAGTTAACGGGCCCTTCGTTCCACAACATTTAGTGGACGATGAACCGAAAGATAAACCGAAAAGTCTCTGGACCGATGATGAACACAAAAAGGTTCAGTATAACCTGCGTGTCAAAAGTATAATCACATCGACCCTATCCTATCATGAGTACTTTCGGGTTTTGTAGTGCCAAAGTGTTAAAGAAATGTGTGACACTTTACAAGTGACTCACGAAGGCACTAGCGAAGTCAAGCATGCCAGGCTGAATTGAAAGTGCGCATGTCAAGAGGAGCACTTTGGAAAACTTGCCCACTATGTGTTTTGATGAGGACAACTTGTGTTTCATAAGAGCTTGAAGATCATCAACAAATCAACGTGCTTAAGCCTCAAGATTGGTATTAGACTTAGACTAGTAATTAGTTTAGGTTGAGTCTAAGGCTTAGGTAAACTCAATGCATGTCTCATATACATAATTCATTAAATCATTTTATTTTGAGATATGTCATTCATAATATGTTCATGCATAATATATATACATGTTATCTATGCATCTTAGGCATAAACTTAGTGTTGAACATGTATGAGTTAAGTGCATAACGTATTTGAGTATTCCAATTTAAAAATACACTTAGAAATATGCAGTTAATCGATTAAGGTAAGTTTTAATCGATTAACATAAGTTTTTGAAAAGCAGTTGGAACAGAAAACTTAGAAAACCGAATCAGTTACAAC
>NW_017725226.1:0-1221 GCF_001865875.1 Lupinus angustifolius
GTTAGCTCTATATATTTGCTTCGATCTTAGTTGATTGTCGTACAAGAAATTGAATCTGTTTGTGTTATCTGAGCTGTTTTAATCGATTAAATTGCTTGCGTTAATCGATTATTCTTTCTGTGTTAATCGATAATCGATTAATCTGGGGTTATTTCAGCATTATTTGTTGTTTTCGAAAAGCGGATACTTTTACCGCTACACCTATTCACCCCCCCCCTTCTAGGTGTATTTTAGCCACTGATACCTAACAAGTGGTATCAGAGCTAGTACGAAGTGCTAGTTCAACCGCGTATTCGTGATCCTAAGGGAAATATAATGGGTTCTACAAACCCGTTTGGTGGTGATGGTTCATCCATTAACCGACCACCCGTATTCAGTGGTGAAGGGTATGCCTACTGGAAAGTCCGCATGCAAATTTTTATAGAAGCCATTGACTCGGATATTTGGGAATCCGTAGTCAACGACCCTTTCGTTCCATAGCATCTAGTGGACGATGAACCTAACGACAAGCCTAAAAATATATGGACTGATGATGAGCGCAAGAGGGTTCAGCATAACCTACGCGCCAAAAATATCATCACATCAGCCTCATCCTACAATGAGTTCTTTAGGGTCTTGCAGTGCCAAAATGCAAAAGAAATGTGGGACACTTTACAAGTGACTCACGAAGGCACTAGCGAAGTCAAGCGTGCTAGATTAAATGTGCTGACCCACGAGTATGAGCTATTTCACATGTTACCTAGCGAATTAATCAGTGATATGCAAAAGAGATTTACTCATATCGTGAATCATTTAGTTGCTCTAGATAAATATTTTGCCAGAGGAGAATTAACTAATAAAGTTTTACGTTGTCTTGACAGGTAATGGCAGCTGAAAGTTACTGCAATTGTGGAATCCAAAGATTTGGACTCCATGCCTCTACCCACATTGTTTGGAAAGCTTCAAGAGCACGAAATGGAATTGGGTCGCTTGACGATGCATGAGGATTCGGACCGGAAGAAGAAGAGCATCACATTGAAGGCTACGACCTCTAAAACAAAAGAAGATAAAGATGATGATGAATCTGACTCCGATCTGGTCGATGAAACAGTGGGTCTCCTTGTTCAAAAATTCAGTAAATTTATAAAAAGAAAAGGAGGATTCAAAAAGTTTCAGAAGAAAGAAGCGAAGGAATCAACAAACAAAGGCAAGAACACCAAAGATCACTTCACTTGCCACGAG
>NW_017725227.1:0-1073 GCF_001865875.1 Lupinus angustifolius
AAAAGAGCACTCCCAAGGAATTCAATTCTAAGAAAGCCTACATCGTATGGGATGTACCTGAGGAGGAAACGACATCAAGCACCTTTAGTGAGGAGGAGTCAGCAAAGCTATGTTTGATTGCTAAATTTGACAACGATGGCAATTCAAGCACACAAGAAGATAACCATGAGGTATATTCTGATACCTCATCCATTTCTGATGACTCACCTCCCTATGATATTTTATATGAGGCTTATGTCGAGTTACATGAGGAACTAAAGAAATTGGCTAGGATAAACATTGATAGAAAAAGATTAATCCTACAAAATGTAGAAAAAATAAGCAAACTACAAAAAGAATTAGATGAATTGAAATTAGAAAATGAAACATTAGACCTCATCTATTCTTGTAGCACATGTAACTGCTCTGAAAATAACTTATGTCAAAAACCTGTCTGTGAGACTTGCGAGACTTTAAAAGAAGACAATTTTAAACTTAAAGAAAAACTCACACGTCTCACAAAAAGTCAACAACAATTAGACACTATGCTAAGTCAAACAAGAAACGTTGGTGATCATACAGGACTAGGTTATACTCGCCCTACTAGGAACAAAAGACCATATAGAAAACCTGTAGCTCGTCCTAAAAATAAATTTCACAAACACACACCTACATGTTTTTACTGCAATACATATGGTCATACCTCATATTCATGTTACATCAGAAAATATGGTATACCTAGCGGCGTTTATATGTGGATAAAGAAGGGAGATGACTCCCCGATTACTAACAGAAAAGGACCCAATATCAATTAGGTGCCTGAGAAAAGCAAGTGATCTTTTTGCAGGTATGTCTTCGAACGCAGGGGCAGAAATGGTACCTAGACATTGGGTGTTCGAGACATATGACAGGTGATAGATCAAACTTCCTGGATCTTTCACTTAAAGGTAAAGGATACGTCACGTATGGAGACAACACCAATGGATAGATTCCTGGCACCGGAACAGTTGGAAATTCATCTCAGACTCTTATTGAAAATGTTCTCTATGTTGAAGGATTATAACATAATCTCTTGAGCATAAGCCAACTCTATG
>NW_017725228.1:0-590 GCF_001865875.1 Lupinus angustifolius
TAGTTATTGTTGATGATTTCTCCCGATTCACATGGACATTATTTTTATCTGCAAAAAGCGATGCGTTCAAATATTTTAAAATCTTGCCAAGCAAATCCAAAATCAACTTAACCTAAAAATAGTATATATACGTAGTGATCACGGGGGAGAATTTGAGAACTTTCAGTTTGAATGTTACAATGTTTGGGACTTGGTCCCTAAACCTAAAGATAATCCCGTGATTGGTACCAGATGGGTTTTTAGAAACAAACTAGATGAATCAGGCTTAATCATTCGAAATAAGGCACGCTTGGTGGCCAAAGGCTACAACCAGGAGGAAGGTATCGACTATGATGAAACCTACGCTCCTATAGCCAGATTAGAGGCCATTAGAATGCTTCTTTCCTTTGCATCTATTATGAATTTCAAAGTATTTCAAATGGACGTAAAAAGCGCCTTCTTGAATGGCTACATTCAAGAAGAAGTTTATGTTGATCAACCGTCTGGTTTTGAAAATTTTAAATATCCGAACCACGTTTATAAACTTAAAATGGCACTCTATGGTCTCAAGCAAGCTCCTAGAGCTTGGTATGATAGACTTAGTACCTTTC
>NW_017725229.1:0-1284 GCF_001865875.1 Lupinus angustifolius
GGCTTCAAATAAAGCAGCTAGAAAGTGGGATATTCATTCATCAGGCAAAATACTGCAAAGAGCTACTTAAGAAATTTGATATGGATGAATGTAAGGAAGCCTCCACTCCTATGGCATCTGCTTGCTACCTAGATAAGGACGAAAAAGGAAAAGCAATAGAGGTAACAAAGTATCGTGGTATAATTGGGTCATTACTTTACTTAACTGCAAGTCGACCTGATATCATGTTTAGTGTATGCATGTGTGCGAGATTTCAGTCTTTACCTAAGGAATCACATTATATAACTGTTAAAAGAATCATGAGATATTTAAAAGGAACAACTAACATGGGATTATGGTGTCCTCGGGATGCCTCACTATCCTTGGTGGGATATTCTGATTCGGATTTCGCCGAATGTAAATTGGATTGGAAAAGCACTAGTGGTACTTGTCACTTGTTGGGCAGTTCATTAGTTGCATGGCACAGTAAAAAGCAAGCCTGTGTTGCTTTGTCCACCGCCGAAGCGGAATATATTGCCGCCGATGTGTGTTGCGCTCAAATCCTTTGGATGAAGCAGCAAGTTAAGGACTTTGGTATTAAACTAGAAAAGATCCCCATTAAATGCGATAATACAACTGCCATAAACCTATCCAAGAATCCCGTTTTGCATTCTAGAACCAAGCATATAGAAATTAGACATCATTTCTTACGTGATCATGTACAAAAAGGTGACTGCGTGCTTGAATTTGTTGAAACCTCTAAACAGTTAGCAGATATTTTCACCAAGCCCCTTCCACGGGATACTTTCTATGTTCTAAGGAGAGAACTTGGAATTCTTGATGAACAATATCTAGATTAATACTGTCTAGATGTTTAGTTTATGTTTTGCCTTTCTATATGTTTATTAGTCTCTTGATTTAAATGAAATATGTTAAAATGCAAAATGATATCTCATGATAACCTCTTTTTTGTGATTACATATGTTTAGACTAATCTGTTAGAATGCATGCATAAGTCCCAAAAAGTTGATACCGTTCTGCTCGTTAATTTGTTTTGCCGTGTTTAATCGATTAAGCATTACTGTTAATCGATTACCTGGGCATCAATTTTTGAAAAATCATTTTTCATATGATTTTAATCGATTAACCATGCCCGTTAATCGATTAAAACTAGCAGTACAAGTGCAGACAGCGCCTCAGTTTCTCACTTTTTTGGCATTTTCTCTATTTCCTCTTCCTTTTGAGTCTCTGGAACCATGATACAACTGACCCAAGTGCATTAATCTAGATAAACCTCACCCCTAA
>NW_017725230.1:0-1151 GCF_001865875.1 Lupinus angustifolius
AATCGTGGAAGAAGACTGGAGTTTGGCTCATCCTCCACTCGGAGCACCCAACAGGACCGTGGTGACCCATTCTACTCGCTCATTTTGCAAGAGACTCGCTTGGCTAAATTTCAAGGACGAAAACCACGTATGTAAGGTATGTTGATCTAACCTGGATGGTGGAATAGAATTTCGGTTTCCCGCATGATATGGAGGCTCAGGGAGCCGTTAAATTTCTGGTGTCTAAGTGTTGTAATTGAAAGAATTGTTTGTAAATCGTTATTTCGATTATAGTGAAGAAAAATCTCTCAGATCAGCCGGGAGGCCTGGATGTAGTTTGCAAGTGGACCTGCAAACAAACCAGGATAAAAACCTTGTTGCATGCTTTTTCTTTCCCTACTCTCTTTATTGCTTTAATCGATTACTTTGTATAGTTGTATTAATTGTAATAATCTGATTCTATACTGTACTGTTGTAACTCTGATATATTTGTTAGCTCTGTATATTTGCTTCGATCTCAGTTGATTATCGTACAAGAAATTGAATCTGTTTGTGTTGTCTGAGCTCTTTTAATCGATTAAATTGCTTGCGTTAATCGATTATTCTTTCTGTGTTAATCGATTAAACTGGGGTTTTTTCAGCATTGCATGTTGTTTGTGAAAAGCGGATACTTTGACCGCTACACCTATTCAACTCCCCCATTCTATGTGTATTTTAGCCACTGATACCTAACATGAATGCCCTAACACATGAATATGAGTTATTTCGTATGTTACCAAATGAATCTATTGGTGATTTGCAAAAACGTTTTACTCATATAGTTAACCATTTAGTTGCTTTGGATAAATTTTTTAACAAAGGAGAGCTTACTAACAAAGTTTTACGATGTCTTGACAAGAGATGGCAACCAAAAGTAAAAGCTATTATGGAATAAAAGGATCTTGACTCCATGCCTTTGGTGACATTGTTTGGAAAACTTCAAGAGCACGAAATGGAGCTTGGACGCCTGACTCGCTCAACAACCGCATGGATCTACACTTTGAAGGATTGAAAGATTCGTACTACGCTGGTATGGAACAGTACGAAGAACGTCAAATTGCTTATTATGACAAGCAATATCAAACCGTGAGGAATCTGATTCAATCAACAGCCGAAGCTCAGAATGCCTTCAT
>NW_017725231.1:0-857 GCF_001865875.1 Lupinus angustifolius
GGACTATACTACTATTGATCTGGAGCTGTCCAGTGATGATGATCAGCATGGCATGGGTAATCAGAATGCTGCTAATCAGGGGGAGCCCTCTAGGACAGCATCACAGGATTCTGTTTTTGGTATGGCTCATATGGAAGCTATGGAACAAACGCTCAACAACCGCATGGATCTACACTTTGAAGGATTGAAAGATTCGTACTACGCTGGTATGGAACAGTACGAAGAACGTCAAATTGCTTATTATGACAAGCAATATCAAACCGTGAGGAATCTGATTCAATCAACAGCCGAAGCTCAGAATGCCTTCATTCGCTCTACAACTGAAGCTCGGAATGCACTGTTTTGTTCTAAATTTCAGAAGTTGTCTATGTTGATCAGGGTGACCAGAATGTTGCTATTCCTGATGATGATATTGATCTTCCTCCACCTCAACCATAACTTAGAAGACTTTAGACCTAGGATATCCTACCCTTAGGTTTATTTCTTCTATTATTGCACTTTATGAGTTCAGTTGTTGTTACAGTTTCGAGACTCATTTGTGCTTTTTCTGTTATGGTTTGACATTTTATGGTTTATTTGGTTGCTGGATATTTTTTTTGACTCTCTATGCTATTTTTTTTAATTTTGCGTATTTTGCTTTAAATTATGTCAAAATAGCTTATTTGGTTATTTGGATGGTTCTTGATCATATGAGATTTTCTAGTGCATAAATTAAGTTGGTTATTGCACTACATTGCTTATTCTGCTTATTGCTATTTGATATGGTAAATCTTATATGTCGTTCACATTACCTATTGGTTATTGTATTGTATAAACAAGAGCATTTGTTCAAGCCACCGATTATAAGACATGTTAAT
>NW_017725232.1:0-11465 GCF_001865875.1 Lupinus angustifolius
TCCTCGGGACTTTAAATCGAAGAAAGCTTACATAGTATGGAATGTACCAGAGGAGGACCCGACATCCAACACTTCAGATGAAGAGGAGACAACAAAGCTATGCTTAATGACGAAAACAGATAATGCATGTTGCTCAAATTCAAAAGAGGTAAATAGCAAGGTATATTCCTTATGTAGAATTGTATGATGCGTATGTCGAATTGTATGATGAGTTAAAGAAATTAGCTAGGATTAGTTCCGATAGGAAAAGAGTAATCCTGCTAAATGAACAAAAAATAATTTCATTAGAAAAAGAATTTGATGAACTAAAATTGGAAAATGAAACATTAGATTTGATCTATTCTTGTAATGCATGCAATTGCTCTGATAATAATTTATGTCAACCAACTGTCTGTGATTCTTGCGAGGATTTGAAAAATGAAAATTTGAGATGAAATGAAAAACTCACAAAACTCACAGAGAGTCAAAACATGTTAGACACTATGCTTAGTAAAACCTGGAATGTTGGTGACCCTACCAGGCTAGGATATATTTCCCCTACGCGTAGGAGAAGACCATATAGGAGACCTATTAATCAGCCCAATAAGAAATTTTTTAATGAAAAGGTTCCTACATGCTTTTATTATGGCACTCATGGCCATACTTCATACTCTTGTTATATTAGAAAATATGTTATACCTAGTGGCGTGAATGTATGGATGAAAAAGGGAGATAACTCCCTAGTTACTAACAGAAAAGGACCCAAACAAGTTTAATTAGACAAATCAAATGTTGATTCTCACTTTGATTATCACATATGTTTGTCTCACTTCCTCACTTGGTTTGGTTTTACACTTTTTGATTTAAAAAATGTTTGCAAAAATCTTGTTACACAAAATTGAATTTGCAATTTACAAAAATTTCAAGTTATGACATTATATGATTTTTTTCACAAAAGTTTAGCATATATCTCAATTTGCTGAAAAGCTTAATTTAAAGTATGCTTAACATTTTCTAATCATGTGATCATGTTTCAGAAATTTTGTTTAGCCATTTTGATTTGGGTTTTGAAAATTTTTGAGTTTTTTTTTGAACAAACAAATTTACTTTTTACATATTTACACAACCTAAACAAGAAATATTTTAAATTACATGAAGTCCTTGTCCCCCCTTTTTAAATGAAGGCTGGTCCTCAAGCCTTAAAATTTATTTATTTATTTTTGGAACTTACTTTATGTGATTTAAAAATTGCTTTGTTTTCTGAAAAAAAAGTAAAAAAACTAACAAAAGAACCGAAATGATGGCACCTTGAATTTGACTTCTTTTTCTACTTGGACCATGAGTCTTTTTTCTCTTTTCTTCTTCTTTCTAAATCCTACAAAGCACATAAAAAAGAAATACAAACGCAAATATACAAGATTGTGATATTATATACAAAAAATATTGTTTTAAGTTGATTTTTCTCAATTATGCTTAAGATAAGTGCCATAAAAGTGTATGAAATTTAGGTATGTTTGGCACTTATCCCAAAATCATCTCCCACTCTTCCTCTGCTAACCTCCAATTTTACCTCAAATCACATAACCTTCGGTTTCCCCAAATTAGAAACCCTAATCTATTTTTCCCAAGTCGATTCGGTTAACCAATTAATACCTTAATTAGTTGGAAAAATGAGTGATGGCGAATCGAAAAGAGTTAAGAATACTGCCAAATGCACATAGAACTTTGCGGTTGGCGGATCTTCATCCGCACATGGTGGCATAAGCACCTTAAGGATTGAACCTTGTTACTCTCTGTCCCTCGAAGCTGCAAGGTTAGCAAAATTCATTGGCCAAATGCCAACCTACATATGCTATGCAGATATGGCTTGAATGGTAGAACAAGGATTTGCATTTCCTGAAGAACTAGAGGTTCAAGGTGTAAACACCTTCTCAGAGCTGAAAGGTAATATCTATTCATCCTTGGTTAGGGAATTCTATGTAAATTTTTAGTACAAAGACATGAATTATGTTAGTTTGATTAAAGGAAATTTGTTTACACTATTTGAGGAACTATTTCTAGAGGTTGGAGGATTATCTAGTGATGGATCTCTTCTCGGGGACTGTTATAATGAGTTATGGAACTCATATGATACAGTGGAAATGTATAAGTCATGTCTATAAGTCCTCACTACTTCAAGGAATGAGAACTAACAAAAGCTATATCATTGACTGTAGAGAACCGACTTCTTAATTACCTTATTGCTTACACTCTAGTTCTGAGCAACACTAACCATGCGCAACCTACTATTAATTATTTGAAGCTGATGTTTGCAATTAAGGAAGACATAATGGTTAATTGGCATTTGGGTATCCTAAAATTTATGTCTAGCATCGTTGCTTCGTCATCTCGATTGTTAGCTTATGAAATTTTTATCTTTCGCATAATAGACCATAGAAGCATTGAAAATGCTAGTGAGGAGATAATTGTTGTGAACTCCAGAGAACACTTAGTTGGTGACAACCTAATTCCTAAAATGGGCATTTGCAAATACGTCGTTGGTTGGATGTATTAGGAGGACCATAACACCACTGTTGACTTGGAGCTTTCTGATGATGAGGAAGATGCAGACCAAGTTGAGTAGAACACTGGACAAGACAATGTTGAGGTTCCTGCACCTACAGAACCTACATTCAGTTTAGCTCACTTAGATGCAATAGAGCAATGTATGAATGATCGCCTGCAAGGAATAGATGACATGCTCATGGTTGAGCTTCACAGACAGGAGCTAGATAACTAGACTCCGTTTGAAGTTCTGAAGATTATGTTCTCTACATTTCCTGAATTCTTGCAACCACCACCACCACCACCTTCTGATGCTTAGTCTAGCTTAGGGATTCTTAGAGTGTCTAAGTTAGGATAGTAATTAGGTGTGTGTTGCTGTGATTTGTTATATTTTGCTATGACTAATTATCACTCAATTTGTAATCTATGACTTATATTTTTTTGTTTTTTGTGTGGTTTCTGAACATCGTTCTTATCATGCTTTTCTATATGCTGAACAATGTTATGTGCTACATCGTGACTATTTCTAATATGCATCGCTTATTCTGAAATTTATCTGTTAATATGCATGTAAATAGAATAATCTATGAGTTTCGACAAATGAAAATATACAAAAATTGACATTTTTAGGTGATTATAAAGCTGTCCTAAATTCAAAAATCCCGTTTTGCATTCGAGTGCCATAAACCTATCCAAGAATCCCTATTAAATGTGATAATACAAGTGTCATAAACCTATCCAAGAATCCCATTTTGCATTCGAGAACCAATCATTAGAAATTAGGCATCACTTCTTGCATGATCATGTTCAAAAAGGCGATTGTGTGCTTGAATTTCTTGAAACTACTAAACAATTAGCAGATACTTTCACCAAGCCCCTCTCACGAGATACTTTCTTTGTTCTTCGAAGAGAACTTGGAATCCTTGATGAAAAATATCTTGATTAAATCGTCTAGAAGTTTATTATTTGTTTCACATGTTGAATGCCCTATATGATTCATAATCTAGTATAATAAGCTCTATATGTGTGTGTGTTTGCTTAAAATTGTTAAACATAGGTTAGAAATCTTTGCAAGCTTTTAAAACTCAAAAACCTACTTGATTTTACAAATCTGATGTTAGTTAATCGATTAATCAAGTTTCTTAATCGATTAAAATAAGTTCCAGTAGCTACAATTGTTTTTCCTAAGAACTTTAATCCATTAAAGTTTCATCTTAATTGATTACATGGGCTTATTTTTCTGAAAATCAGGAAGTTTTAACTATGATTAATCGATTAAAAGCAACATTTAATCAATTAACGACATCAGAGAAAGTAGAAACATCAGCGTTTTTCACACTTTTTCAAAACCTCTCTATCCCCTTCTTTCTTTAAATCTCAGAGGCAACAACCCAATCTCAATCCTTAGCTCAAACGAAGATTAAACCTCACCCTCTACCGATATTGCACTTCAGTTAATCCCAATTTCTCTCAAATTTTTCCAAGAAACCCGTTTTCCCCAAATCCAAACCCTAAGTTTAGGTTCCTTCCAAAATCTTCCTACACCTCTCAATTCTCTCGGATCTACTATCAAAATGGAAAGAGGTCGTTCAAACAGGATTAAGACAACAACACAACGCGCACGAAGGACTCTGATTGCTTCTTCTTCGAATCCAAGTTTAAGGCAGGACCGTGGAGACCCCTACTACTCCCTAATTTTGCAGGAGACTCGGTTGTCGAAATTTCAAGGTAGGAAACCAACATATATCAGGTATGCCGACCTAACCTAGATGGCGGAACAAAATTTTGAATTTCCGTAAGGGATGCAAGCTCAAGGAGCTGTCACTTTTCTGGAATTAAAAGGAAATGTATACCCTTCTCTTATTAGGGAATTTTATGCCAATTTTAGATATAAAGATGGAAAGTATTGGTCTATGGTTTCTGGGAATTTATTTGAGTTGAGTGAGGAAATTATCATGAATGTGGGTGGTTTGTCTACCAATGGTGCTAGCATTGGTGACTGTGATTGGGTTAAGAATTCATTTGATGTTGCTGAGGTTTACAAGTCATGTTTGAGAGGTCCCCATCTGTATGTCCAAGGAGAATTAACAAAAGTTGGATCATTGTCTATGGAGAATAGGCTTTTGCACTATCTGATAGCTTACATTTTGGTTCGAAGGAACACAAATCATGCACAACCCACCATGAATGATTTGAGGTTCATGTATGCTATTAAGGAAAATGTTATGATTAATTGGCCTGAGGAGATCCTTAAGGTCATGTATAGTGTGTCTACTTCGCAATCCAAGTTGCTACCCTATAGTATCTTCATTTCGAGGGTCATTAATTATCTACATATTGATGTGTCTGACACCATTATCATGGAGTCTATTGATAAAGATCACCCTATTGGTGAAAGTATGGAGATACTTGGAGATACTTGGCAATAAGTATGGAGATACTTGGCAATACCAAGAGGAATACACCACTATGGATCTAGAATTATCTAGAGATGATGATCAGGCAGGGATGGAGGAGCAGAATGCAGGAACTCAGGGGGAGACAGATGGGAACGCACGGCATGAAACTTCCTTTGGATTAGCTCATTTGGATGTTATGGAGCAAAGGCTGAATAACAGAATGGATCTACATTTTCAGTCTTTGAAGGATTCTTACCATACTGACTTGGAGAAATTTGACGAATGTTAGGTTGCTTATATTGATAACTACTATCAGTCCTTGAGGAGCTTTGTTCAAACCACTGATGGGGCATAGAATGACAGATTTTGTGCAGAATTTGAAAAGTTGAGAGTTCTCATCAAGGGAGATAGCAGTCTGACAATTCCTGATGACATAAACCTTCCTCAGTATCCTTAGTTAGAAGACCTTAGACCCTAGATTGCCTTAGGTTTATTTCTTCTATTGGCTAACTTTCAGGATTGTGTTGCTTTGTTCTCTTGAGACATATTTTCTCTTTGCTTTTATTGGGTTGTAATAGTTACTATCTACTTGTGTTGAACTTTTATCACTTGATATGCATGATATTGAACTTTGATCATTACTGGTTTTGTTTCAAATTGCTTATATCATATGCTTATTTATGCCATATATAGTATGAATGTGCTTTTAATGGTTCTTGTCCATGATTGGTTACATGCATCTATCTTGTATAATTAAGCCTGTTGTTTACATGCCATTATATCAATGCTTGATCATTCTATGCTCAACTAGTTATTGTATAACTGTCTATGCCATTAAAACTTTTCATTTACTATGTTGTCCATTTAATCGATTAACACAGGTATTTAATCGATTAAGTGTTGTTAACAAGAGCACTTTTTCAAGCTTCCTTCAACTAGTTGATTAGTTAAATTCCCAAAATTGATTACAGTTTTGATATCATTACATAACTCTTCTTACTTTTGACTAGATTGATTAGTTTATCTTTCTGATAATGTCAAAAGGAGGAGAAAGGTTGCTTTGTTGTTTTATGTGTTTGCAGGTTGTAAATAGTATTCAGCTTCCGTGTTTTGCTACCTACTTACATTAAGGAGAAGCAATGCGCTTTAACTTTGAAATTAACAACCATGCATTCTATAACCATCATCAAGCTATGCATCAAAATAAGATTTGGTGTGGAGTTTGTCATCATCAAAAAGGGGAATTGAAAACCGAGGAATTTTCTGGCCTCAACACTGAATGTGTATTTTTCCGGATTGAACCTCATGTTGTATTTGCGGTGTTGTTGGAAATTGTTCTGCAGAATAGAGACATGTGAAAGTGCAAAGTTTCAAGTAGAGCGCTATTGGATTACCCATGTCTTGATGAAGACAAGGATTTAATGAAAGCTTGAAGATGACTCAACAAATCAACATGTCGTTGACTCAAGGGTTTCATATCTAGACTAGGTTCTTTAATAGAATTATTTTTAGAGTTCTAAGTTGTGTGCCTTAGATATTGAGTCTAGGTTAGGTAAACCTAGATACAATTCTCACAAGCCTTAAAAATAATCATCTTATTTACATGAGACATTCCATCTTGATCATTATGTGTTCATGCATTAATCATACATGTTACTTGTGCATCTTAGGCATAATATATTGGTAAAACATGTATAGTTGATAAGAATAACATATAGGTTGTTTACCATTTAATCATTTAGTTGAAAATGTGCCAGCTAATCGGTTAAGGGAAGTTTTAATCGATTAATGTGATTACAGTTTCAACAGATAACTGAAAACCTGAAAACAGTTATTCCCAAGAAACTGTTAATCGATTAAATGGGTACTTAATCGATTAACTGGGTCTCAGAAAGGTTTTCTATAAAAACTGTGTTTTCAGATCATGTATATCATATCATTCATTTTAGAATTTGTTAGTTGCATATTTTTGTGCTTAATTGTGTCATATAGGTAGAGTGAAATGCATTGTAAGATAGTGAGAGATAGTACCATGCTTAGGCTTTAATTGTCATCTTATTGCATGTGGTATAATATGATAAACATTTCTATCTTTTCTTGCATGATTCTTGTATTTCTTTAATAGATTTTTAGGGTAGAAATTCTATGTTTCTGCATATTAATGAACTCATACATATTCATGTTAACTTATGAGTTTTGTATATGGTTTTTAGCTGTAATTGTAATATTTTGAGCAAAATTGTGCTTAATAATACTCTGTTTTGTACTGTTTTTGTAATAAGAGAATTTGTCTCTTGGTGTCTTACTACCTAAGAGATTCAATGAGTCTTCACCAACACTTAGAGGTCTTGAGTTTAGAACAAGTTCTTGGTTGGGGCTAGATCGTAAAAAAGATTTTCTTAGTCGATTAGGATAGTCAAACTAAGAAAGTGGGTTATTGGATTCAAGAAGGGAGCGTCTAAGTGTTGTATTGGAAGTTTGAATGTAACTATACATTCTATTCAATATTAGTGAAGAAAATCTCCCGAGATCAGAAGGAGAGGCCTAGATAAAGTTTGCAAGTGGACCTACAAATGATCAAGGATAAAATTCCTTGTTGTAGTATATCTTTACATTTGAAGTTTTATTGTTGCATGATATAAGTTGATATTTTGGATATTGTTAGGTTGTTGTATCTAGTTTAATTCTGTACAAAAATATATGCTTTATTTGTTCTTGAACATCGGTGAGTGGTTGTGCAAGAAGCCATTATGCAACTTGTTGTTTTTCTGTGTTTTAATCAATTAAAGCAGAGTGTTAATCGATTAACTAGGGTTTTTTTAGAATAGGGCTTCGGTGCAAAAAATGGTAATTGATAACCGTGACACCTATTCAACCCCCCTTCTAGGTGTGTTTTTTCCACTGATGCTTAACAACATGATCTTCGGTTGGAAGGCTCTTGGCGATCATGTCATCCATATTTACTTCCATGTGTTGGCCATGAGCTTAGTGCTATACGATCAAGTCATCTATATATACCGTATTCATCATTCTTTCATATGTTGCCCCAACATTCTTCAGGCCGAAAGGCAGGACCGTATAATAGTAAGTTGCTTGGTTAGTGATAAAGGCGGTTTTCTCTTGGTCTGGTGGATACATCGGTATCTGGTTGTAGCATGAGTAAGCATCCATGAAGGATAAGTTTTGATAGCTCGAGGAGTTATCCACCAGATGATCGATGTTGGGAAGAAAATATGGATCTTTTGGTAGACCTTATCTAGGTTTGTGTAATCTACACACACCCACAATTTCTCGGAGGGCTGCTTTACTAACGCGACGCTTTCCAGCCAGGCGGTGTAGGTGATTTCTCGGATGAACCCGAATTCTAGGAGCTCAGTTGCTTTTTGATCAACTTCAGTTGGTCCCTTGGTTCCCATCTTCCTTCGTTTCTAAGCAACCAGTTTTGCCCCTAGAATGGTCATCAATCGGTGGCCTATTACTAAAGGGTCGATTTAGGGCATACCAGTCACGGACCAAACAAAAAGGTCTTTGTTGGCTTTCAAACACTATTAGCTTGACCTTCTGATTTTCTAGGAGGGTGCTGCACATGTATACTAGGTTGGTTTCTAGTGGTCCTAGTTATAAAGAGGGTGCTGCACATTTTGCTCAGGGGTTGGTCGTTGTGAAGAAGATATTTGCTCCTGACCTTGGCACGATTTTGATGAAGACACCAATATCACCAAAAAGAAGAAAAGGAAGAATACTTAGGAAGACAAAGAAGACAAAGCTTCAAGACAAATTAGTCTAAGTCTAAATAGGTACTTCTATCCTATACTCTCGTATATACAATAGTAGTAATGCTCAAACTATTTTTTAAGAAAATTGAAACACTTCAAGTATAATCAAAATAATTTTCAAAAATATTGTGTAAAGGTTACTGTATCTAAGTAACAGGTTACATAAGTGAGAAAACTAGTTACCCAACAAAAACTATGCAGGGTAATCGATTACTCAAGGTTGTAATCGGTTACTCTAATTAAATTTTAAATACCCAGTTGGACAGCGTGTTTGAGTAATCGATTACTCAAAGATTTAATCGATTACTGAGAGTTGTTGCATCAGTCTTCAGATCTCAAAATGAATGGTTTTCATCCCAAACAAAATCGTTTCATTCTAATCAATTCCTACCCTTTCAAAGAGGTGTTATGGCTGGTTGAAAAACATATTTAAAGGCATTGAAACTCAGAATCAAATCATAACTCTTACACAAACTTTCAAACATAATTCTAAAAATTCTTTGAAATATTTTCTGCACTTTTTGCAACTTGTTCTTAAACTTTCAAAGTGAATTTTCTGAGTTGCTTAAAGTAAAGTGTTTCAAAGTTTTACAAACCTATAAGAGCATTATTACTTAGTATACAAAGAGTTATCGGATTGCAAGTGATATTACATTTCAAACATGTAATGACAATCCTGCCATTGTTGTAAATTTTTCATTAATATGTAGAAATCATTCTTTCACAAGGGTGTGATTAGAAAGAGGATTGAGTCACTTGGAAAAGGTGTTTTACAAGAGTGACATATGTATTAGTGAGTGTGTAAGGTACATAGAGGTCTCGGGGTGAGATATTGTAATTACAACTAATAATATTTAGTGAAGAAATCTCTTGTGTTGCAAGAGTATTGGACGTAGCCTTCGGTGGACAAGAAGGTGAACCAGTTTAAAATCTCGGTGTACTCTCTTCTCCTTTATCTCTTGATTTTTTACTTGTTAATTTTCTGCATAATTTCTCTGCTGCACTTAACTCTTGATTTTGCAGAAAAAGTGGCCATAATATTAAGTCAACTAATTCACCCCCCTCTCTTAGTTGTAATCTTAGTCATATAGTCGCCAATTGTTAGGCAAACATTCATGTACCCTTGTGGGACTATACCTTGGCCGGTGAAGCCTACTAATTGGCCATCATAAGGTAGTAGGTTTCAGTCATTCAGTTCCAGCTTGGTGAATAGATCGAGGAACATGACATTCGTTGAGCTTCCTTGGTCGACAAGGATTCGGTCATTCTTCTTGTTGTTTAACATAAAGGTGATGACCAAAGGATCATCGTTCCCATGGATGATGCATTCGTAATCGTGATCGTCGAATGAGATGGGAGGGGCATTTCGACCAGCAATCTATGAGTGGGCCCCTCTTGCGGCCATTTGCATGACTTCCTGGACATACAGTTTATGGGCCGACTTTGAAGTGCCGTCAGTAGTGAATCCTCTGGAAATGGTGTTGATGTCGACAAAGGCCCTCTACCTGAGGTTGTCTGGCCGATTGAGCTTGCTTGATTTCTTGTGGTTACCCTGGTGTAGGTAAGCTACAAACGACGCCAATGTTCTTTTAATGAACAAATTTGATTGGACTAGAGGTTTGTTGAAAGAGTTTTATTGCTTGCTACTTATTGAGGCAAGTTTATGATTGATTTATTGAATGACAGGTCGATTCTTTGCAAGTCATCCCGACTTTGTTGGAATAAATTCCAACGTCGGTATAATGGTTTCAATAATGTTCCTTTAATAAAAAAAACTAAGCTTTATTGAATTGTTAACAATTTCATACAATCTCAACTTTGTTGGATTAATTCCAACGCCGGTATAATGGTATGAATTTAGCAAATTAACACAAGTGAGAATGAGTGATATTTATTTTTGTTTTCCTTTATTACTCGAACTACTTCCTTATGGAAGGTTGGTAAAGAATAAATAAATAAAGCAATAAATAGTTAGTTGCAGAATTTAAATGACAGAAAATAAAAGTTAGCAGTTACATCACTCATTAAAACTGTGTATTTTTCCTTTTCACAAAGATACAATTTAAGAGTTAAATTGCACTTTGATTCAAGGTTTCTTTTCCTGGTCAACAAATAAAATTTATAAGTTAACACATTACTATTTTACATTTGCATCTCTTTGAAGATTCAAATGTAATATAATATAGGGTTATGTCGAACCACAAAGAATTTCCTAATAGAAATGTAATCATACTTTGTATATTTTATCAAAAGTAAGAAAGTATCATATAAAGTTGTTTTTGTGATTTTTATGAACTAAGAAACATGAAAAAGTAAAGAACTCACCATTTACAAATTCAAGAGGGTAAAATTGATTTGAAAGGTGGATTTATTTCTTGACTGAAATGATTTCGAAAACATTACAAGTTATGTGTTATACTTTCGGTTAATTCCACACCCCATTTCTAAATCCTTCATCTAGTGTTCTAGAATGATAAGATGATTTTCAAACCTTATGTAATACACTTAACAATAGTTAACTGCCACTCATCGGAGAAGGTGGTCACACCCTACTTCAGGCTCCATTAACATCATTTAGCCTTGAACATAAGTTGCTTAAAATAGATGCTTGATGTGACAAGTGAACTAAGGTGTAGGTTATACTTTTTAGTTCACTTGTCAACACTATTAGAAGAAGCATTGTTGGATCTTTAAATCAAGTTTTAGGTGATCAAGCTAAAACCGCATTAAGAAGTTCATAAAGAATCAAAACTTAACCAAAAGTAAT
>NW_017725233.1:0-44473 GCF_001865875.1 Lupinus angustifolius
TAGGAGCATGAGTCATCTATCCAAGGATGAGATGCTTTTGATTCCAAATGAGGTTACAAAATCATGTTTTTGCACCTCCTTTCCCAACTCCATTCCCCTTGAATTTCTATGAACTAAAAGCCTAAGAACAACCTAAGAACACTCTAAAAGAAGAGAGAACCGAAATAAGAAGAGGAGGAATATACAAAGTATGTACAATGTTTAAAAGTGAAGGAATGGGTATGTCCTTTATAGGCAAAGTGTAGGCCACTTAGCCCCCCATTCATGACATAGTCATTCTTCTAGGCCAAGCAACCATTTTTCTGGTGGGTCAGGCACTTAGCTCACCTGATCCCACACTTAGCTGCCTGCTTGAGTAGTATGGCTAACCTGGTCCCACGCTCAGTTGTCTGCTTGAGCAGCTTAACTGACCTGGTCGAAAGCTCAACTGCCTACTTGAGCAGCCTGGTCTAATCTGGTGCGCGCTCAACTGCTTAGTTGAGTAGCTTGGCTGATCTGGTCCACGCTCAACTTCCTGCTTGAGCAGCCTGCTTGACCTGGCCTGATGCTTGGTGTTTGGCTGGACAACTTTGTGAGCAACTTTTCTATGACTTTAGTTTCTTCCAACCAAGACCAAGTTGCTTAGTCATGCTTAAGTTTAAGCATTCACCTTACCATGCTTAGTTTTAAGCACACATGTGTCGGGTATTTTAGGCTTGATTTCTTCAAGGAGAAGCAAGTTTTCTTTCTTCAAGCCTAAACATTCTTTTTTGTCCAATTTCCTACGAAACTCAAAGAAAACTTGGATAAGAGGTGATGAAAAATCATATAATTCAAACACACAAAATTTACTTAAAAAGTATTGAATTAAGTTGGTTTTCACATTTTTGCATAGGATATTTGCCATGAAAAGTGTAGGAAAATTAGGTATTTTTGGCACTTATCAACTCCTGCCCAACTTAAGACTTTCTTTGTCCCCAAAAAAAGGTAAAATAACAATTACTTGGCTTTGGAAAAATTAATGTTGGACAAGATTAAAACTATGCATCATTCTTTAAGGTTCCATGAGATGTGTTTATGATTATGTGATTTTGACTCTAAATGCTTCAAACTAAGAATGAACACATATATTCAAAAATTCATTTAGGACTTCACTTATGAAAAATGTTATCAATCAAAGAGATGCATTTTCACACACAGTTCAAGAATGGAACCAAATGGGTAAGTGTTTCATTCAAAACTCAACTTGTTAGGTTTGCAAGAATTTAATTTTGTTTTTCTTCTCAACACTTACTTTGATTGCACAAAATTTTCAAGGATTACGAAGGTCTTCCTTAGGTTGTAATCAGGCCTGACTATTAAAGAAAATTAGTTTTTCAAGATATTCAAAAATACTTCCAAAGTTAAATGAGAGCAAAATGATTTGTCTTTTAAAATACATACTCTTTTTCAACCTTTTCACCTTTCTTCTCTTTTCTTCCTTTCCTCATTCTTTTTTCTTGACCATTTTGTTGTAACTTTTCTTGATTTTTCTCAATCTCTTTTTACTCCTTTTTATTTTTGGAGCATTTCTTTACTTTTTTAATTTATAAAGACATTGAGAATACTTTTTTCTTTACTTTTTACTCCTTTTTTTCTTTTGAATACTTTGTTACATGGCCAACCATTCCCCAATTTAATGTTTTCCATCAACCTTCTTTTTCAAAAATGCTCTCTTTTTACTTAGAAAAGTATAGGAGATTTCATTTTTGTTTTTCCACATTAGGCTCAAGGGTTGTCTTTGAAAAAAATAATATTTCTTTTTAAGGCTCAAAGGGGTTAACAAAGGATGTTCCTATTTTTGGTTGGTCATTTTTTGTCAAGTTGCTCATTCTATTGAAAAACTTGTCTGGATCATTTTCTATTAAATTTTGTGCAACCAAGTAAAGAAACATTCAAACAAAATCAATTGTGTCAGACCAAAAAGTTTCGCACTAAGCTCACATAATAATTATGTTTGTCTTACACTCCCTCACATGGTTGGTTTATGTACAACTCTTTGATTTTCAAACAAATTCACAAGTTCATGATAAATGATTTTCCAAAAAGTTTGTATTTTATCAAAGTTATGACATTATAAATTATTCACAAAAAAATTCACATTTTCATCTCATGATGTGAGTTTACAAAGTCATTGATCTTATTAAAATTTTAAGCCAAGTTGTGTTATCTACTAAGTTTAGTTTCAACAATTTCACTTTTTAAAAAAATTATCAAAATGAAATTAAAGTAAAGATACAACTTAAAAAAGTAAACACACTAAAAAATAAATTTAAAGCAAGTAAACACACTAAAAATCAAACAAACACACACTAAAATTTTTAAAAACACACCAACATGAATTTCTTTCAAAATGTTATACACACTCCCCCAACTTATGTTCTTGACTTGTCCTCAAGTCATTTTGAAAATATTTTAAGGAAGTTTGTGTAACATTTTGAAAGAAATGAAATTAAAAACTAACCAAACTTGTTAGGAGAACTCAGAATTCCATTCTCCTTGATTTTACTATCATCTCTAAGATAGTGGTGCCTTTAGAGCCAACTCTTTTTTGTCTGTTTGTTTTTGGACTTATTTTCATGTAAATCATTAGAACTTGTAATTTATTTTTGCATGAGGTTATTCTAACAATTTACATGAATGTTTCAATGTTGAAAACATTATGTTCATGAATAAAATTTGATTGACAGAAATTCCAATCAAACAACATGTTTTTTTTCTTCATGAAAATGATGTTTAGAAAAATTGTTTCAAGCATGTTTCAAGTCCAATTGATAAATGGAAATCCAAAAAGAAATTTATGGAATCCCAAACAGAGCAAGATATCAATTCAAACAGTAACAAATAAATCCATTCAGAAGTTCCTGAATTTATTTTGTTAAATGGTAAACTAATCAACAATTAGTAAACCAAATAACACACTTTTTAGGAGTTCTCAAGTTTGGAAAATTTAATTTTCGGCACAAAGTTATCAAGCATGCTCTTAGTTTTTAAAAATTTATTTCTCAATTTTAAAATCATCAACTAAAGCATGTTTATGGAGATGTAGGTTTAAGTATCACAAAATAAAATATGTGCATCAAAAAGTGCATGGTGAATACTTAACCTTTAAGGATTAGAGTAGCTTCCCTTTTTGGAAATTTGAAGATTCGGCTTCTTCATTTTTTTAAAAATCCCCCCAGTAATCCTTGTTGATTTCAATCCCCTTTATGTTGTTCTTTTGAAAAAGTTGATGAGGGGTACCTCCATATCACCTAAAATTTTTAAAAAAACAATAAAGGTTTCTTAACTAGTGGGTACTCACTCCACTAGTTCCAACTTTTCTTTCTTTTTGTGTTTTTTATTTTTCAATGTACAAAATAGAAAAATAAATTAAAAGAAAGATGTACAAGAAGGAAAATAAATTTACACAAAGAGAAAATAAAATTTTATTTACAATTACTAATGATATAAAATATAAGTATAAATTTTTGTTATCTAGCAATTCCCTAGGATGGCAAAACAACCCGGCCCGTGGGTACCCGTGGAAATACCCGCAACGAGTACCTACAATAATAGCTTATGAGCTAGAGCGGGTTTTATGACACCCACCCCGCGGGTACCTGC
This sequence comes from Lupinus angustifolius, assembly GCF_001865875.1. Classification (NCBI taxonomy): domain Eukaryota; kingdom Viridiplantae; phylum Streptophyta; class Magnoliopsida; order Fabales; family Fabaceae; genus Lupinus; species Lupinus angustifolius. Next base: position 3,625 of record NW_017725233.1, read on the forward strand.
AAATTTATATATTTAGTTTTTAGTTAAATTTTTATAAATATTTATGTTTAAGATTATATATCATATACTTTATTATTATTTCATACTAAATTACACATATTTGACTATGATCATAAATTTATCATATAAAATCATATTATTCATATAATAATTATTTTTACATATTGATTATTACAAATTATATATATATATAATTAAAATTAAATACTCGTTACCCGCACGGGTACCCACAAATATTGTGGGTTTGGGCACGGGAAAGCACTACCCGCGCCCGCCCGCGCCCGTTGCCATCCCTACAATTCTCCGGTAGCGGCGTCAACTTGTTGAAAGAGTTTTCTTTCTCTCTAATTATTGAGGCAAGTTTCTGATTAATTTATTTAATGATAGGTCGATTCTTTTCTCGCCATCTAGCCTTTGTTGGAATAAATTCCAACACTGATATAATGGTTTCAAGAATGTTCCTTTAATAAAAAACTTAGCTTTATTGAATTATTAACAATTGCATACCATCTTGGCTTTGTTGGACTAATTCCAACGTCGGTATAATGATATTAATTTAGCAAATTAACATAAGTGATAATGAGTGATATTTATTTTCATTTTCCTTTATTAACCGAACTACTTCCTTATGGAAGGTTGGTAGAGAATAAATAAATAAAGCAATAAATAGCTACTTGCAGAATTTAAATGACAGAAAATAAATGTTAGTTGCATAAATGTAAATTCCTAAAAGTAAAAGTTAATAGTTAGATTACTCATTATAATTGTGTATTTTTCATTTTCACAAAGATGCAATTTATGAGTTAAATTGCACTTTGATTCAAGGTTTCATTTTCTTGTCGACAAATAAAATTTATAAGTTAACACTTTACTATTTTACATTTGCATCTCTTTCAAGATTCAATTGTAATATAGTATATAGGGTTATGTCGAACCACAAGGAATTGCCTAATAGAAATGTACTCATATTTTGTATATTTTATCAAAAGTAAGAAAGTAACATATAAAGTTCTTTTGGTGATTTTATGAACTAAGAAACTTGAAAAAGTAAAGAACTAACTATTTACAAATTCAAGAGGGTAAAATTGATTTGAAAGATGGATTTATTTATGACTCAAATGATTTTGTAAATATTACAAGTTATTGTTATACTTTCGGTTAATACCACACACCATTTCTAAATCCTTCATCTAGTCACCTGGAAATGATAAGATGATTTTCAAACCTTATGTAATACACTAAACAATATTTAAGTGCCACTCATCGGAGTAGGTTGTCACACCCTACTTCAGGCCCTATTAACATCATTTAGCCTTGAACATAAGTTGCTTAAAATAGATGCTTGATGTGACAAGTGAACTAAGGTGTAGGTTATACTTTTTAGTTCACTTGTCAACACTATTAGAAGAAGCATTGTTGGATCTTTAAATCAAGTTTTAGGTGATCAAGCTAAAACCGCATTAAGAAGTTCATAAAGAATCAAAACTTAACCAAAAGTAATAACTTAAATGTATTGAATTCAAAAGATGACACAAAACAAGAGAAAATATAACATTACACCATAATTCAAGTCAATATGTATGAGCATGAGCCTTCTATCCAAAGATGTGATGCTTTTGATTCCAAATGAGGTTACAAAATCATGTTTTTGCACCTCCTTTCCCAACTCCATTCCCCTTGAATTTCTATGAACTAAAAGCCTAAGAACAACCTAAGAACACTCTAAAAGAAGAGAGAACCGAAATAAGAAGAGGAGGAATATACAAAGTATGTACAATGTTTAAAAGTGAAGGAATGGGTATGTCCTTTATAGGCAAAGTGTAGGCCACTTAGCCCCCCTTTATGGCCGCTTAGCTCCTTGTCTAGCACTCCCAAGCTGGTAAGTCAGCAACTTGTCCCATCTTGGCCAGCTAGCTTGGACAGCCTATTGTGGGCTAGGCTACATGCATGATGACACCTCCTACTTGCTTGTCTCAGGCATGAGGTCATAAACTTGGTCCAGAAGTTAGCTTTGGCTGGTTGCATGGCTTGTGACATCATTCATGACAGCCATTCTTCTAGGCCAAGCAACCATTTTTCTGGTGGGCCAGTGCTTAGCTCACCTGGTCCCATGCTTAGTTGTCTGCTTGAGCAGTTTGGCTGACCTGGTCCCACGCTCAACTGTCTGCTTGAGCAGTTTAGTTGACCTGGTCTCATGCTCAGCTGTTTGCTTGAGCAGCCTGGTCTAATCTGGTGCATGCTCAGCTGCCTGCTTGAGCAGCTTGGCTGACATGGTCCATGCTCAGCGGCCTGCTTGACCTGGCCTGGTGCTTGGTGCATGGTTGGACAGCTTTGTGAGCAGCTTTTCTTTGACTTTAATTTCTTCCAACCGAGACCAATTTGCTTAGTCATGCTTAAGTTTAAGCATGCACCTTACCATGCTTAGTTTTAAGCACACATGTGCCATGTAATTTTGGATTAATTTCTTCAAGGTGAAGCAAACTTTCTTTCTTCAAGCCTAAGCATTCTTTTTGGTCCAATTTCCTACGAAACTCAAAGAAAAATTGGACAAGAGGTGATCAAAAATAATATTATTCAAACACACAAAATTTACTTAAAAATTGTTGAATTAAGTTGGTTTTCACATTTTTGCATAGGATAAGTGCCATGAAAAGTGTATGAAAATTAGGTATTTTTGGCACTTATCAAGGTCTGGGTAGGGCTTCTCTGGTATCCGGGCTGGTGTTCTTGAGGGATCTGATGGAGTTAACTTGGATTCGCAAGTGGAGGTACCTGAAAAGGTTCTCTGAAGAACAAGTTAGTAAGATTATAGAGGTAATGCTTGGGAGCAATAAATGAGATAGTGAAGGGTAGGTGAGATTTGCAGGTGGCGTGGCAGGTGGGGTGTCAGGGTAATGGCCCCAAAAGTTGCCCACCATGTCCAAGCAAATGTAAGGTCTATGGTTAAGCTCCTTGTCTGGCCATGCTCAGTTCTTGGTCGGCCAGGGAACAAGGTACCTTGACTAACATGGAATGCATGGCCAGGTGGACTATCATGGCCGACCATGAGATGCTCTTTAACTTGTCATATATGCTACCATCCCGACTAGTTAAGACGCCTAGATAACTTGGATAGAACACTAAGATCTCTTTTATTCGATGGCACTTATGTGAGCAATCTTCATTATTCTCTTGCTTAAAATGGTAAAGAGGAGTTGTACATAACTTCTGCATTTTTTTTCTCTCCCTTCCACATAAGGCATGAAAAAAATTCTCTCTCTATATATATAAAAAATCATGCATAAGTTCGAATTGTTAATTGAATTGTAGAATAGAATTTTTTTTTAAAATAATTATTTTGTATCCTTGTGGTCTTTAGACTTTTGTCCGATAAGTTGGGTGTTTCACTTGAGTCATTATGGCTATACGGACAAATAAAGGACTGATTTGTCTCTTCATCTTCAACTAACAGGTACACAGTCCTATATCACATGTCTCACTGTTTTGTGTCACTCTATGTGTCATGAGGTATTATTAACCAAAAAAATATTTAATAATTAAATTTTAATTTAAATATTTTTTTCAACTAATCAAAGATGATGATACATATTATGGAACAACAAATCGGTTTCATATTCTTTTCTTTTGTGTTCAAATGCTTGGTCTCTTCAAGAATAAATACATGAAGATAACTTGGAATAGATATCACCTCTACTAAAAGTGTGCCTGAAAATCCAATAAAATTATGACACCTATTAAAAAAATAACACATAATTTTAATTCTATTTTTCACTATCTAATTTTTTCTAAAGTGTATCAGAATTTTATTGGATGAGAAGAGAGTTCGAGATACACTTTTAAGATAAGTAATCTTTGTTCGTTAATTAGCAAGTCATAAATTTAATGAAATCATGCTGGTATATGTAGATAATTGTTAAAAGTCACCACCAATGATGTCAAAACTGTACCGTACCGGCCGGTTGAACCGGTCTCCTAACCAGTACGGTACAGATGTTGAACCGGCCAAGTATTAAAATCGGTCAAAACCGGTGAACCGGCCAGTATTTCACTAAAACGGCCGGTTTATACATATATATTTTTTTGAAAAAAAACTTAAAAACTTAAAAACCCATTACAAGGTTACACATCTTTCCAACCCTTCTTCAACACTTCAAGGCACATGCTTTCAATGCATACTTAGATCACACATTTTGGTTCCTAACATTCGTGTGTAATCTCAGTGACATTTGTGTAATCTTGGAGTACTGTCTGAAGATAGGATTTGGTGCAAAAATATGATATTGATATGAGACAACTTTGACTCCTTGGTGTTAAATGTTAAAACTCCAAATTTATTTGTTTTGTAGAGTGAGTTATGAACTTGTGTCATTTATTTATATTTTGCGGTTGTTAAGTGATACTTTTGGATTGATATATGTTTTGTAATTTAGACTTTGAATTTATTAAATACTTAAAGTTGTTTGTTTATGTGAATTTGAGTAGATTATGAATATGAATTATAAATTTGAGTATCTACTTATTTGGAATTTTTTTGTTATATGTTTATATATATATAAATATAAGTAGGTATATCCGGTTTAACCGGCATGCAGTTTAATTACTGAACCACCGGTTGAACCACTGTATCACTATACCAGTACCTGGCCGATTTGATAACCGGTACGGTTTTAACAACACTGGTCACCACTACTGTTTTATTATTTTGGGCTCAGTTTCATCCAATTTTGTGGCACAACTTTTAATTTATTTAAGTTGTTATTTCACAAATTATATATTTATACATTAATACTCACCCATTCTATTTTTTTCAAATGAATCTAAGCGCTCTAAGAACTGTGATTATCAATATTTACGAGTGTTGGTCTATGGTAAATTGATTCTTAGTTTAGTGTTCAGTGGAATTTAATTTGTAGTATTTTATTATATTTTGGCTTGTGTATTTGAAAAGATTTTCAAGTTGAAGACATGGAGGTATTATAGATTTAATATATATACACTAACAATGTAAGAGTTTTTTACACTATCGACAATCATCCACCATTAATTTGTTAATCATCATTGACTCACAAACAAAAGTAATACAAATCAATGATGAAGGATTTATAGACTAAAGTATAGATTTTACACTGTCAATATATAGATTTTAAACTGCTAAATTATAGTATTAAAGTCTCCAATGATTTTCATAAGTTGGAGGGTTTATAGACTAAAGTGATTAATACAAATCAATGATTTTTACTCCGTCAATGTATAGATTTTAAACTCTTAAATTATAGTATTAAAGTCTCCAATGATTTTCATAAGTTGGAGGGTTTATAGACTAAAGTGATTAATGAGTAGTCAATTGTCTCGATTGTTAGGATTTCCTCATTTAATAATTTTAGTCGCTGACATTAAAAGTAGTTGTCTCTTATTTGAGATGATTGTATATTTGATTATGCATTATTTATTTAATTAGATTTATACAATTGTTGATTGAGTTAGTATATTAATTGATAAACATCTACGTTTGAATATTCATAGTGATTATGATTATTATTTAAATATTTATATATATATATAACTTTAATAATATTAGCTAGGTTTTAGTGTATTCTAGGAAAAGGATGATAAATTAGTTGAGGGTATGAGAAACCCTATATGAGATCAAAGTTAAATATTTAAGGATGAGAATGGAAAATCAATAAATTTATAAGGTTTGCAAAGTGTGAAGAAAGGTCTCTCTGTGACCTTGATTAGTTTTTGATTAAGACATCAATATCAATGAAAGAAGAAAAAATGTGAAGACCTTGAAATATGGAAAACACAAATTAATAGATAAGATTTAATTTGCTTTATAGTTAGGTCTTACCTTTATAATAATTTTAACTTTTATATCACATAAAGCTCTTAAAAAATGATTTACAAAGTTTTAAAATGACGGAAAAGAGTAACAAGGTTCTAAAATGGAATATTTATAAAACTAAGTAACATGTTACTTGAAACAAATAACATTTAACTTGAAATAGAGTAATATGTTACCTGATTGGGATAAAAGGGCAACTAACTGACTTTTTTATAGGGGAATCGGTTACATTGTTGGGCAGTGAAGCCGAGTAACTGATTACCACGACCCAGTAACCAATTATTGTGTGATGGTGGTGTCCTTTCAAATTTGAAACTCAACCAACACATACCCAAACGAACCAGTACCTTCCCAAATGTTCTATACCTCCTGCAATGGAATTTAGAATACTTCTAAACTCTATAAATACATTCTTTAACATCTCAAAAGCATACAACACTTGCACACAACAAATTTACACACTTTTGGAATCAATGTTTCCATGTTTTCAGAAGAAGAAAAAAGTCTTATGAAAACTTCCACATTTTGAAAGTTTCTGAAAAATGGAGAACAAAGTGTGATATTGAGTTAGAGTATTCCTATAAATAATTCATGCATCAATTAGATTGGGTATCATCATCCTTACCATTTTGGAAAGTCTTCTTCTACTTCTTAAAACCAAAAACCACCATAGGATTTGGTGAGTGTTTATGTCACAAGAAAGTGGTGCTTTCTTGTGGAGATTTGAATGTTCTAAGAGAAAAGTCTTATTGTGAGACTTATAACATAAACTCAAAATTATATTGTAGAAATCCCTTCAATTAGACAAGGGGGTGAGATGTAGCTTTTAGTTGAAGAATGTGAACCAATATACATCTCCATGCAAATCTCTCTAACCTTCTCTCATACAATTTATGCAAGCTTTTGTTCATTTTAATTTGCTTCCATTGAAAATATTATTTAGAGTTTTTAAAAGAACAATTTTTATGCAAACCTAATTTACCCATCTCTTAGGTTGATATCTTGTGTTTATCTAAAGTTAGCGACTAATATGTGAGGAGTAATATCAAGAATGAAATGGGGTTAAATTGCCAAAAAGTGTATCCAACGACATTTTGGATAGACTTTTGTTTTCAGAGATGGTTATCACTTTAGACTGTCAAGTTCTTGTAAGTGACCAAAGAACTTTAAGATTGAGATCACTATTGGAGAGGACTTTTCCAAGAGCAATAAGATGATTTGTAAGATGGGTAAACATTTTCTGAAGATCTAGGATCTTCTCTCCAGGCTTCATGTGAAACATCTCATATTCTTGTGAGAGAGTATTGAGTTTAGACCTTTTGACTTCCTCGGTGCCCTCTTGTGTGGTCTCTAGGGTAATCTCATATTTATTTGGAAGACTTACAGTTCGACACCCTAAAGAACTCATTTATGCCTAAGGTTGATATGAGGATGTTTTTGACCTTTAGGTCATATTAAACCTTTTTTGTCATCGTCATTCTAGGAGGATTTTTGTTTTATTTCCCTTACACCATCTATTACAACAAAAGTTATGTAAGGTCCTTCTTCAATCTCGTTCCATATGTCAAGATCCTGAGACTTGATAAAGATTCTCATTCAAATCTTATAAAAGTCATATCATTCTCCAATAAAGTATGGATGGAGATTGATGTTGTAACCTTCTCCTAGAAAAGATTTTGAGACCATCTTTAAGATGATTTAGGGGGTATCTTACCCAAATTAAGCTTTAGTGTCAATTTTAAGATCAAGATGACAAACTAAGGGGGTGAATTTGTGTTTTTCATTAAGTTAGAATAGCAGCGAAAAATAAGTTGCTGAAAATAAAAATGCAGAACTTGTAAATGTAAAGAGTAGAGATACACCAAAAATTTTATACTGGTTTACCTTCTTGTCCACCAAAGGCTACTTCACATCCTTTTCTCGCACCAGAGATTTTCACTTATATAAGGAGTTGCAATTACAAATCTCACCTCGAGATTACAAGTACATTACACACTCACCAATATCTCACAATATTTCATCTAAGAAACACTCTTCCCCTTTCCACCATACCCTATGGTGAAAGATGTTCTAGAAATTGTATTAAAGATTGTTGTCACGAATTGGATGTTTTAAGGCCATTAAATAGCCTTCGAACCATCATTCCTGGAGACACCGGTAGAAGACTTTTGAAATGAAACTCATTGATTTTGGATGAAAAGTTGTTCAGTTTGGATTTGAAAAATCTGGTGTAACAGCTCTCAGTAACTATTTACATCACTCATCAATCGATTACTCAAACACATTATCTAAATGATTAATCAGTTACTCCTTTTAGTAATCGGTTACTCTCTGCTAGTTTTGCTAGGTAACCTCTTACTCAGTCTCAATAACCTGTTACTTAATTCAAGTAACATGTTACTCATGTCCAATAACCTGTTACTCAGGTCAAGTAACCTGCTACTTAGCATTTTGAAAATTAAGATATTTTGACTAAGTTTCAATTGATTTCAAAATAGTTTTCACTTGTGCATTATGACTAATCATAAATAAAATATTTTAGGATAGAAGTACCTATCTTAGAAGAGTATGAAATCTTAAACTTTTGAAGCTTGTATTCTATGTCTTCAAGGTCCTCTTCTTTTTTCTTCTTTTTGTTAATGTTGGTGTCTTCATCAAAACTGTGTCAAGGTGATGAGCAAGATCTTCTTTACACTACTAGTGAGAGAAATATAGTTCTCAATTCAATTAGTGTCACAAATTGGACCCATCCTAATAGCTCCATACAAGATGACACCGCTAGAAATGGTTGGGTTGAGAAGACAACTAGAGGAATTGTTTGCTAAGGAGTTCATTCGACCAAGCATTTTACCCGTGGGATGCTGTAGTTTAGCTGGTTAAGAAGAAAGGTGATAGTATGAGGTTATGCATAAATTACACACAAGTGAATAAAGCGACAATTAAGAACAAATATTTGTTTCTAGTCATTTTTTAGGTTATAAAGTCAAATAATTATTTTATTCATTTATTAGTGTTATTATTTGTCCATGAACGAGTTTTACCCCTCACTCGAATATTAACCAATAGTCACAAAAACAATGGATTTTCACTAAAATTTTTTCGAATATTTGGATTTAAAAAATAAATAAAAAACATTTTAACGAATAATAATTGGTGCATTAATGGGAGGAACAACATTTATTTTCAATGTGTCAATTCCCTCTGCCCTGGTGACACGAGTCACACAACTGGATTAGCATGTTCCTTATATCGGGTGCATATAGCAATCTTATGCCTCGATATTTGTAACACCGTAAATTTTTGATGTATATTTTATTAATTATTTATTTTAACAAAAAATAATTTTAGAAATTAATCGGTAATGATTTAGGCTAAACCGTAGTTGAGTGTTAGTCTATTTTTGTGAATTACTATTTTCGGTAAATTTTCGTAATTTTTTGTGAAGGAAATTGTTTGAGCTGTTGTCGGGCCCAAATCCACCCGAATTTGGTCCAATATCGTATTTTTGAGTTCCGTAGCTCAGAATTGAATTCCTATTGCGCCATTGGTTTTGAAATATTATTTTGTATTAAGATAGACAACAAGTTTACCCATGCCGCATTTTTAAATATTTTTCACTCCGAATTCTGTATTTCGAAGTTCTAACCGTAAACCGAAATCGGAAGATTTTTAATATCCAACCGAGTATTAGCCGACAATACTCGGGCATGGTTTAATCGCGAGTGTTTCTCCGAAGATGTCACTTCACTTTCACGAGTGAAACTTGCTTAGCAAGCAAGCAAAAATATTCATCTCTTACAGAAAACCCCTTAAACCCTTCATCTACCCATTACATAATTTACTCTTTCAAAACCTTTGGTTTTCCCCTCCCCAAATCAGATTCCATTGCCTTTAAAAGAGCTCATCCAACTTGGACAAACCCTTGGCATTTCTCTTCTTCTTCACTTTGATTCTCAAGAACTACAAGATTTTAGTATGATGTTTATACACATGTTACGAACGTTTTTAACCCTCGAAATTTTCTAATAATCTTCCTAACTCTTATTATACCCAAGAACTCAAAAAATGAGTTTTCGTGAATTTAGAAAATTATTGTTTTGAAACCATGAAATCTTGTTGTTCATGGGGTTGTTTTAGTGTTTGAAAATATGTATCTTACTGATTTTGATGAAAGGAGATGGTTATGAAATTATGGCTATCTTGATTTAAATTTTCATTTTCAGCCTGAGATCAACCCTTGTAAAGAAGGTGTTGAAATGATCATGAACACGATAGGAATCGTGAACGCGGCTTTCAAGGATAAAGGATGGTTCAAGAATATGAATCTTGGACCGGATGAATGAAAGTCTCAGATGTTCTTAAAATAGATTAGAATGATGTCTTTACTTTAGAGTTAACAGGTAAACGATTTAACTTACAAATCAGTGATTGGCTTTTGTGTTTAGTTTTGAGGCGTTCGAAGTCGGAAAACCTACCCATTCACGTGAAGGAGATCAACAGCGCTACAACTCAAGGTGAGGGAGAATACATCATGACATAGTGGTGTCTGAATATGACACCCGGATCTCCCAACTAGCTCAAAAGTTGGGAATTATATTTGTTTTTATTTAGAAACCCATACTTAACCAAATGATTGAGTGCCTGGATTAAGTACGGATCATTTCTAAAGCTGTATGCTCTAGGATAGATTAAAATATCTAGTATTGTGGTAGTGATCCATGAAGGAATACTACTCGAGAAACTAAGACACGTAGATATCGAAAACATTGGATATTTTTAATCCAGTGGCCCAAGAGGCACCCTTCGCATGGGCGAGTGGTTCTCGCCTGGGCAAGGGTCAGGCAGGCGTTTCGCCTGTTTTGGGCAATTTTGGTCGCATGAGCGACAGTATCTCGCCAGGGCGAGATCCAGAGGGTGAGTTTGACCAGTTTTTGGTGGATTTTTCGCTTGAGCAACAGGCTCTCGCTCAAGCGAGAGCCAGGTAGGGATTTGAGTTTGTCTTGATGAAATTGTCGCTTGAGCAATAGTCTCTCACTTGGGTGAGAGACATATAATATTTTTGATTGCTTTTGATTGGTTGATTACTTAGATAAGAACCCTAACTTGGGTGAGAAGTATATTTAATAATTGGGAGAGATTGTGGCTCGAACGAGGAGCCCGATGCCCAAATCCACAAACTTATACAATTACATTTATTCTTGTGCATTATTCGGGCAAGGATTCTTATGATGACGTCATGAGCAAGACGATGACTAAAAAGGATTACATGATACAACGCAACGAGGTCGTCTAACCGTAAGAGGCTTGACCATGTGGTCGTCCAGGATAATTCAACGATGGTTCGTAGTGGTAGGGATGTTATTCCTATAGTACGTGATAACGTAAGATTGGGTCCCACAAGAAGCATTCCTTTGGGAGATGTCTTAGGATGGGCCCATCGATATAAAAGAATGATTAAAAGATTTAATCGGCTAACCTCGGTTAGTGTGCATACTCATTATGAATAATGAAGTAGTGGAGAGGAAAATTATGGGAGACGAACGAGCCCCACGATGTTGAGAGGGACGGTGATGGCGGTGATTCGTCAGCAAAGTCTTGAGCGCGAGTCTAGGTGACACGAGTCCCTTGTATTCCTGGATGAGGTATTCTGTTGGATTGGACAGTTCTCACAATGCAAACTAGATGATCTCTGACAACCAGTCTTTGCAATAAGGATCAATGAGAGGGGTGCCCATAAGTGTTTGATATGACATCGTCCTGAAATGGACAGTTCTTCGGAACAGATCAATCATATATCCTTGCGAGAAATAATTTTTGGTGCATTCAAATCAACTTGTTATAGGACCTGTACTCTTGGTTATTTCTGAATAGTTTATTGGGAGGATATTGGTGTACGGATGGATGAAATAAGCATAACATTCATATATTGAGATCGTGGATATTGATCCTCATTATCTGAGTTATAACATCATTCATCATTGTGCATTTATGTATGTGATATATTTTGTGTATATTATATAATTCCATGCCGTCAATGAATAACATTCATTACATGCCTTACTCCATTTTCTTTCTACTTGTCTTCGGTTCGTGTTCTCGTTTAGATGGACCGTACCTTGAGGATTCGAAGCTATCGATTCTCGATGTCCTAGAAGGGGACATGGAGCAGTGACGGGCACTGATACACCTACACAGGCCCTTGTGCCTTAGAGCTGGAGATGGTTTGTGATGTCTCTACGATGCGCTTCCCCTCACATCATGCGGATTGGAGGCTTCTTTCACTTTACCTTCTCGGAGACTAGCACTTGTTGCACCATCCATTCAGTCTGTGGTTCCTTACAGACCCACTACTTCCGGTCCATCTACTCGGAGATGGATTTGGGACGACGTGCTCAATTCCCCACCATGGAGGATATCTACTCGACGAACGTTGCCCGATCTTCAGGCATATGTGAGAGCTGGAAGTAGGTCGCAAGGTGCATACAATGACCGGAAAAGGAGATAGAGGCTGAAGAGGAGGAGCTAGAAGCTGAAGAGGAGGACTGTGTGGAGTTAGTCTGTATAGAGGACTTCATTGAGGTGGTAGACCTCTCTTCCGATTCTGAGAGGGAGGAGGACCTCACCGAGTGTCCTAGCACACTCGTTAAAACTGGAACTAGTCACTAGCAGTCATTTCCATTTCTATTTTGCTTTTGAAGAGGGTATATGTGTAGGGTACTTTTAATGTGTTGAATAAATTGGTCTAATTTGTATGTTTTGAGTTGGGACAAAGATTGTATTTCCGCCTTTGGTTAAGTGGCTTTCAATAAAGAATTATTCCACGATATGTTAAGTGGATTTTGATTACCATTAGATAATGATTGTTGTCTTTTCCACAGTTTAGGTTACTTAAATATGATGTCCCAAAAAAGAATCAAATGTAAATGGAGGAGTTTTACATTACAAAATATTTTTTACCCATTTTTGGGCAATGTCGTTGGAGTAATTTTCGTGGCATTACAACATGGTATCAGAGCGGTTCTTTTCTATTCGGCCTTGGGCATGGCCTCACAAGCTTTCTTGTGTGACTTGGTGTGCTTAATCGTTTGCGTGAATTATTCGGTTGAAAATAAGACCCATAGATAATTTTAGTAGGAGAAGTATCTCGTACACGTCTAATGTTCACAAATTTAAGATGGTTGGACGTGGAGCTGCTAACCTGGACATCATGGCTGCAATGACTACAACGATTCAGAATATGAATGCAAATTTGCATCAGCTGAATCAATAACAACCCCAACCCAACCAAGGACCGGCTGAGTATAGGGGCTTGGACGAATTCTATTGTCGTCAACCCCCAAAGTTTGAAGGAGGTTTTGCACTTGATGCTACAAATGACTGGATCTAGGAGTTGGAAAGTATCTTTCGGGCACTTATCTACACTGAGGAGCAGAAGGTCACCTATGCGACCTATATGCTGACTAAGGAAGTTGAGAACTAGTGGGAATTTTCCAGACGTCAGATGCAGTATGAACAACAAGTTGTCAACTGAACAACTTTCAAAGATAGATTTCTGCAGAAGTACGTTCATGCGGATATGAGGACCAAGAAAGGGATGGAGTTCATGCGTCTGCAGCAGAGAAGCATGAATGTTGGGGAGTATGTTGCCAAATTTGAAGATTTGACGAGGTATGCCTCACACTACAATCAAGTGTGGAACGAAAGGTCCAAATGTGCCAAGTTTGAGGACGGACTCAGACAAGACCTGAAGGTGATGTTTGTACATCAGCAGATACCGAATTTTGCAACTCTGGTTAACCGGTGTCGGGTTTATGAGGAAAGCGTGAAGGCAAGAAATGCGGCATTGAAAAGTGTCGTACCACCCAGAAATTCCTATGGTCCCTAAAGGAATTTCGGGCAAGGACATGGAAGGGGATAACACGTGAAAGGAATTTTAGAAACCCTATTCTTCGTCATCAGGGAATCAGTAGAGAAATTCTAAGCCTTACAACAACAGAGGCTTCCGACAAGGGAACAACAGTAACAACAACTACAACAACAACAATAACGACAAGAAAATGAGTTTACCGGTTGGGAACTCTAACAACAACACACCACCCTGGTGTTCGAAGTGCAAGGGAAAGTACTTCAGTGTCAACTGCTCTATGTGTTATCACTGCAACCAGCCTGGACACATCAAGCTGATGTGCCCTAAACTGAAAAGGGAAGAAGTGAATATTATTCAAGCGACAAGACCTAAGGCCAAAGGAAAGGTGTTCACCATGAGCGGAGCTAAGATTGAGGGTAATGAGGACCTCATACAAGGTACATGTCGTATTAATGAGACTTCCTTATTTGTGTTGTTTGATTCAGGTGCGATCCATTCTTTCATATTTGTCGTGCCCTGATTTTTGGTTGCACGACCTTTTAGAGTTGCCACTACATTTTTTTTAGTCACAAATGTAGAAAAATATTAGGCCCAATCGCACTGGGCATTGGACTTTGATATATAGGTTCAGGAATTGGTTACGAAATGAGGAATGTATTAGCACCCCGTTCGTCTGTCATTAAACGGTACCCTAACTAATTGCATGAATTAAATACCCAATTTATAAAAATTAAATTACTTAAAGCAAAATATTTATTGTTTATTTTTGTGTCTAACAAGAGTTCATTTTGCTCCTACGTATCCATAGGTGAAATATGGAAATCAAGACTACGTAGTTCTAGATTAAAGTTAATTATTTTCATTGGTTTGTTTTAATTAAAAAAATTATAAATTATTTGAATTGATTAAAAATGGATTAATAGACAAAGAGTCGACATTGTCACTTACCCCCTTCCCGCTTCGATAAATAACAGAGGCAGTACTATTGACCGCAACTGCTTATCGGCTCAAATGGAAAGAAAGATGCAACACGAGTCATAACCCCGACATTAAATTCCAAAAAAATTATTAACAAAATATTTAAAAGTTAATTAGTTTATAAATCTCTTTTTTTTTTGTTTCCCACAGGTATCCTCGCACCGGAAGCAATCCTGTCCGAGCTGGGAACATCCACAAGTACGTGGGGCTAACTCTCCCAACGGGCATTTTTTCCATCCGCAAGACTCGAACCCGGGTTCTTGCTTAAGGGGACTCAAGCATGTACCACTTGAACCAACGCCCGTTGGTAGTTTATAAATCTCTTTAATTCCAATAAAGTAATTATTTTAGTTAAAGTTTATTTCCATAAAAAGTTAATATAAAACGAAAATTATTGTTCAAAAAACATGGTCATTTTTATTAACCTAAATGGATGTGATTGATTGTTATAAAAATAAAATAAAACATCATTACTATCAAATACAAGGCAGACGTGTTTTGCCTTTCAAAACTCTTGATAATAATGATACCTTTTTTCATTTTTGAGCTTAATGATTGGTAGGTGTAGGAAGTTACATAGCCATATGCATATTAATGGAACATGCTATTTATTTATTATATGACCAATGTTTTAAATTGCGGTTGCGGTCGCGATAGCAGTTGCGGTTATTGCAATTGTGGTCATTACGACCGTTGCAATGCGGATTGCGGCCATTGCGGTGTGAATTATTTTATGAGAAAAAACATATTTTTGACATCGATGTGGTTCCATTGCGGCCCGATGCGGACCAAATGTGGTCTGATGCGGTTGCATTGCGGCCTGTTGCGGTCGCATCAGTATGAATCGAGATCACACCGCAATTGCGGTGTGATGCGGTTGCGGCAGTCACTGCAACTCTCAAAAGTAGACTTCTGTTGTTGGTGAAGCCTAAGTTGCCGCTCCACAGAGGACGTATTGGAGAATGTATGGGACCAAAAATAGACGGTCTATGCTGCCATGGAAACGTCGTCTTATAGTGTTGGGTTTTACTAAAAATGGAAGGTTCTTGTGATTTGTGTTGTAGCTGTGTAGTGTGAGCTAAGATGGATGGAACACCCCCACCGAGATGGTTGTGTTGGGGAAGAAGATGAGATGAGGGATTGAGACTCTCCTTTCTCTTTTTTTACTTTTCTCTCTTTACATTCTTTGTTTTTTGGTATGTTGTGTGGAAGATTATACTTTCATGGATAATCTATGATTTTCTGTGTCTATTTTTTGTGTTTGAATATAGTATCCTATTTACAGCAAAAGAATATGACACATGCAAAATAAGAGAAAAACCTCCCATTAATTAAATTGAGGAAGTTAAGGAGTAAAATCTAATTTTGTTTAATTCAAATTTTAAAATCAGATTTCACCGCCCTTTAATGCAAATTGCTACACATTCAAATAATTCAATGCTCTTAATTTTAGCCTCACCAATTCTAGGCATCCAGATTTTTTCAAATGCAATCAGTCAAGTTATGTGTTGTTGCCTCTATCACCATTAGTTACCTTAGGATGCTAAACCATTTTACCAAGTAGTAAACTTTTCTAAAAAAACTCTTCTAAGAGATAATGCAACATTATGTACTTGTATTTTATAAATAAAAAGATTTCAGAAAGTTTTCTCTTATTTGTACGGAAAATTGAATTTATCATAATTATTCTTATGAAGTTCCATTCTTCAATGTGTATACATTTCCAGCTTTCCACCTTCTCCTTTTTATTCCATTTAAGACAATTTTTGGGGAAATTGGAACCAAAGTACCACCCTTAAGATTAATGAATTCATTTATACCCTTTAAAAATACTAAGATTGGATATATATTTTTATTTGTTACATATTGGGCTATGGAGTCTACTAAACCTTTTTATTAAAATATTTTTTTTTTATTTTTCTATTTTCTATTTTTGGAATATGTTTATTTTTAAATTTATTTTATATATTCTGAAAAGCTATTTTGGGTTGGACAAAATTAGGTGTTCGGAGATACCACTCTTTACTTCTTGCTTATTACATAGCATATAAACTAAGGTTTAAATGTTGTCATGATAAATAACTAGTAAAGAAAATAATGCTAATTTTGTTGAGCCACAAACGAATTTTTGTTGTAGTGTGATAAAGATTGAGGTCTAACCAAGAATATAGATTGGTGTACTGCCGAAAGTTGGAAACTAAGTTTACATCAAGTACGGGGCCTGAAACGATTGATTTCTGGGTTGTCAAGCACAGAGTTCTCAAAAGTACAAATTGAGGTCGTCAAGCACGATGCCTTCAAATTCAAAAATGTCAGGCATAGAACCTGGAAATATTGGCTTCGAGGTCACCAAGCACGGGGTCCTCGCAAGCACATTTTAAGATTGTCAAGCACGTGACCCTCAAATTTAAAAATGACAGGCACAAAGCCTAGAAAAATTGACTTCGAGGTCGTCAAACACGGGGTCCTCGAAAGTACAATTTGAGGTTGTGAGGCACGAGGCCCTCAAATTTTAAAAATCCCAAGCATGGAGCCTGGAAAGATTGACTTTGAGGTCGTCAAGCACGGAGTCCTCAAAAGTACAATTTGAGATCGTCAAGCACAGACTCCTCAAACTTTAAAAAAACCACGCATATAGCATGGAAAGATTTACTTTGAGGTCTTCAAGCATGGGGTCCTCGAAAGTACAATTTGAGGTCATCAAGCACAGGGCCCTCAAATGGCACGTCAAGGTATCGGACCTAGAAATCTTAAATTGCGCGTCAAGGTACAAGACGTAGAAAGCTTAAATTGCACGTCAAGGTACCGGACCTGGAAAGCTTAAATTGCATGTTAAGGTATAAGACCTGGAAAGCTTAAATTGCACGTCAAGGTATAGGATCCGGAAAGCTTGAATTGGATGCTCATCGAGGTACAAGACCTGGAAAGCTTGATTTTGAATGCTCATTGAGGTACAGGACCCGAAAAGCTTAAATCTCACATCGAGGTACAAGACCCAGAAAGTTTAGATCTCACGTCGAGGTATAGGACCCAAAAAGTTTTGATTGCACGTCGAGGTACAGGACCCGATAAGTTTTGATTGCATGTCGAGGTACAGGACCCGGAAAACACTTGTTTTCATGAATGTAAAATAAAGAGTGAGTATTTGAGAGTGTGTTATGTGTGATGTTTGTCATGATGTCATGTATGAGATATGAACGTAATGTAATGAAAGGTAGAAACTATCACTAATGTTCTAGTGCGCCCATGAATTGTCCTCGATATATAAATTTGTCTCAATTTGTTGAGCTTGAGTGAAATGTGAACCCCTTTTGTTTACTATTGTTGACTGGGATGATCTGCTGAGGGCTTGTTGCCCCAGTGTTGTATTGAGAAGAAAATTTAATCCCAATAATGTTGCCCCCATATAAGTTGTTTGGAACTTCATCGTCGGGAGATGGAGGTTTGATTGCTCTTTTCCTTCGGAGGAAATAATTTGATTGTCTTAGTTTGCTTAAACTATAATGTGAATTTGCATAAGGCTGTTCATTTTGCTTTCCCTAGTTTTTTTTGCCCATAATACCTAATGTAGGTATCTGTCGGGAATTCTCTCTTTTGTAATGATACTAAATCGCCCATTCAGGTTTTTGACTTAGTACCGCTCTCCTTTTCTTAGGTCGCCCTTGCGGGTTTTCTACCTAGCACTCTTTTTGTTTTTCGTTTTTTTTTTTTTTTGAACAACCTTATGTAAAATTACTCGAATTTTGGGCTTCATGAAACTTTTCGATTCGAACAAAATGGGACCTAGACAAAAGTTGCCCAGTGTGAGATACTGAGGGTTATCCTTCTACTCCAATTGTCCGGCTAGGCTTCTATTTGAGAGGTCTTCCACGAGAATCAACCCAAAAAACCTGCCCCAATTTGAGTGATTATTCCTCATTTGATTTAGTGTTCCTTATTTCACACACAACTCATTAAAAATAAATACTAAAAACAATGATCCTGCAAACTTGGTAAGTGTTAGGGATATAAGTGGTGATGAAAGAACTGAATATAAAATTGAAGTTGTATTTGAGATCTAAATATTGATGTGGTGATCATGATGATGTTCTTTAAGAAGGGATGTAGTTCATGCATTAAAGATGAGATATTTTTATCAAAAATTTAGTTTAGTCGAGTCAGAGTTTCTTTGCCATGGTGTGAATCTTAGAAAAATTGATCCTTAACAAGGTCTTTTTAAGCTTGTATCAGGGTTTGGTTAAGGTTTTCCATGAAAAGATATAAGACTCAAATATGTGTTTCCCATACCCATTTCTCCTTTATCTTATCTCATTTGTCCTATTTTTTAATAGTTTTCTAACATGACATTCAATTATTAGGATTTTTGGATTTTTGTAATGTAATGGATCAATGTTATAACCTTACCCGATAGGATGTGAATAGTTCTTTTAGTAGTATTTAATAGTGCATTTCATTTACCTTAACATTTTCCTGAGATATTAAGGACGTTCAACAGACTTTTATTTCTCTGTAATTTATTTGGCACTTTAACCAATGAATATTTTTGTTTGACTGAACTTTGATTTTTTTCATCCTTCAGGTAAGATAGAGGGGAATGATGTATATAGAGTGTATTCATTTCTTAATAATTCAATGTCAAGGAAACACATGAAAGATTACCCTCCCTGGGCTATTGAAATTTTATGGGTCAATCAGAATACATTTCTTTTCATAATGCCTAAGGTTCAAATGGGGTGATTAGGGATATATTCTTAGTGTTTGTGATTTTTAAATATGCCTTGTGTCATCAGAAAATTTTCCTAAGGATCCACACCACCTCGATCATACATTTGCATCATCCTCCATATGATTTTAATTTTTTAATCCAATATCTCACTTTAACACATGCTTTTTTTCTGGTTTTTTTTTTCGGGTGAGTATGAGATGGTAAATTTGCATGATCAATGTTCTAGTATATACTTGTTAAATAGATATGCAATAGAAAAAATATTTATTTATGGAAGGAAGTATGAGTGAATGGAGTAATTGGGATTGAATTGGACAATTGAGGTCTTCAAAAAGATGAGAATATTTTCAAACCATCTCTTGAGGTGCATCAATATGGGCGACTCGTTTATTTCTTTTTTCATTGATGGCTGTCGGCCCCAACAATATCACATTTTTTTAAATAATTTTTTTTTTAATTTTTAACCCATGAGCACCGTCATGTATGAGATATGAACGTAATGTAATGAAAGGTAGAAACTATCACTAATGTTCTAGTGCGCCCATGAATTGTCCTCGATATATAAATTTGTCTCAATTTGTTGAGCTTGAGTGAAATGTGAACCCCTTTTGTTTACTATTGTTGACTGGGATGATCTGCTGAGGGCTTGTTGCCCCAGTGTTGTATTGAGAAGAAAATTTAATCCCAATAATGTTGCCCCCATATAAGTTGTTTGGAACTTCATCGTCGGGAGATGGAGGTTTGATTGCTCTTTTCCTTCGGAGGAAATAATTTGATTGTCTTAGTTTGCTTAAACTATAATGTGAATTTGCATAAGGCTGTTCATTTTGCTTTCCCTAGTTTTTTTTGCCCATAATACCTAATGTAGGTATCTGTCGGGAATTCTCTCTTTTGTAATGATACTAAATCGCCCATTCAGGTTTTTGACTTAGTACCGCTCTCCTTTTCTTAGGTCGCCCTTGCGGGTTTTCTACCTAGCACTCTTTTTGTTTTTCGTTTTTTTTTTTTTTTGAACAACCTTATGTAAAATTACTCGAATTTTGGGCTTCATGAAACTTTTCGATTCGAACAAAATGGGACCTAGACAAAAGTTGCCCAGTGTGAGATACTGAGGGTTATCCTTCTACTCCAATTGTCCGGCTAGGCTTCTATTTGAGAGGTCTTCCACGAGAATCAACCCAAAAAACCTGCCCCAATTTGAGTGATTATTCCTCATTTGATTTAGTGTTCCTTATTTCACACACAACTCATTAAAAATAAATACTAAAAACAATGATCCTGCAAACTTGGTAAGTGTTAGGGATATAAGTGGTGATGAAAGAACTGAATATAAAATTGAAGTTGTATTTGAGATCTAAATATTGATGTGGTGATCATGATGATGTTCTTTAAGAAGGGATGTAGTTCATGCATTAAAGATGAGATATTTTTATCAAAAATTTAGTTTAGTCGAGTCAGAGTTTCTTTGCCATGGTGTGAATCTTAGAAAAATTGATCCTTAACAAGGTCTTTTTAAGCTTGTATCAGGGTTTGGTTAAGGTTTTCCATGAAAAGATATAAGACTCAAATATGTGTTTCCCATACCCATTTCTCCTTTATCTTATCTCATTTGTCCTATTTTTTAATAGTTTTCTAACATGACATTCAATTATTAGGATTTTTGGATTTTTGTAATGTAATGGATCAATGTTATAACCTTACCCGATAGGATGTGAATAGTTCTTTTAGTAGTATTTAATAGTGCATTTCATTTACCTTAACATTTTCCTGAGATATTAAGGACGTTCAACAGACTTTTATTTCTCTGTAATTTATTTGGCACTTTAACCAATGAATATTTTTGTTTGACTGAACTTTGATTTTTTTCATCCTTCAGGTAAGATAGAGGGGAATGATGTATATAGAGTGTATTCATTTCTTAATAATTCAATGTCAAGGAAACACATGAAAGATTACCCTCCCTGGGCTATTGAAATTTTATGGGTCAATCAGAATACATTTCTTTTCATAATGCCTAAGGTTCAAATGGGGTGATTAGGGATATATTCTTAGTGTTTGTGATTTTTAAATATGCCTTGTGTCATCAGAAAATTTTCCTAAGGATCCACACCACCTCGATCATACATTTGCATCATCCTCCATATGATTTTAATTTTTTAATCCAATATCTCACTTTAACACATGCTTTTTTTCTGGTTTTTTTTTTCGGGTGAGTATGAGATGGTAAATTTGCATGATCAATGTTCTAGTATATACTTGTTAAATAGATATGCAATAGAAAAAATATTTATTTATGGAAGGAAGTATGAGTGAATGGAGTAATTGGGATTGAATTGGACAATTGAGGTCTTCAAAAAGATGAGAATATTTTCAAACCATCTCTTGAGGTGCATCAATATGGGCGACTCGTTTATTTCTTTTTTCATTGATGGCTGTCGGCCCCAACAATATCACATTTTTTTAAATAATTTTTTTTTTAATTTTTAACCCATGAGCACCCTTGATAATAGATAATAAAATACATGATATATGTTTATATGTGAGAGAGATGATGGTGCATGGATAGTGTATGCATGTTTTTTTTTTTTTTTTCCTACTTGACTGCATGTATTTATTTCTCTATCTTTTAGATAATTAATGATAATGTAGGAGATGCAATATATTATAATAATGTATGTAACTTTTGAATGAATTGTTCTTATTTTTTT
The DNA here is from genome assembly GCF_001865875.1 of Lupinus angustifolius. NCBI lineage: Eukaryota > Viridiplantae > Streptophyta > Magnoliopsida > Fabales > Fabaceae > Lupinus > Lupinus angustifolius. The sequence continues at coordinate 25,749 of NW_017725233.1, forward strand.
ATGTATGCCTAAGTAGATGAATTGCATGATGATATATCCTTTTTATATGTCTGAATGATTAGATGAATGTTTGATTGGTGAAAATTTTATTTTCCTTTTTTTCTAAATGTATGTATCATTAGATGAATGAATGTGTAAATGATATTTCTGACTTTTGACTCGTTATATGAATGAGTGAATATTCAAATGATGTCTTTTATTATGAATATTTGAATGATGTATTTGGATGTTTGAATTATTTATTTTTGAATGGATGTATGTATGAAGGAATGTATGTATAGATGAATGGTATGATTGATCATGGTGTGTATTAATGTCAATGCCTTTTGTATGGCCTTAGGGTATGATACCTTATTTTAGGGTAATTTAGCCCTTCTTACAACATAGTAAAATGGCATGGTAGATTTGACATCTATTATATTGTTAAGGTCAGCTTAGAGTTACACGATTAAATTTCGAGCTTATTAAGATGATAGAAAGATGTTATAGAAATTAGCAATCCTTCTAGCACAAGGGCATCAAAGTTCAATGACATCCTTATAACACTCAGGCACAAAACATTTTTTAACATTTTTTAGGGAATAACTCCCAATTTATAATGATAACACGTAGAATTTAAATTATGCTTCACGTGTCTTAAATAGGGTATACTTACAAGATTTTGGATAATATATAGGTCACAACCTTATGGCGACGTACTAGGTCTTGATTAAAGTGGACTTGATAAAAACTCTAGACTTCTAAAGGTTACCAAATTGCATCCAATCTTAAAAGAAAGGAAACCAAATATCATGGGTTAGTTATGAGAAGAGACCAGCTCCCCAAGAGCTAACTCATAATGCATGGAAACAATATGGGTGGTCCATCACACGAATACCATATGTGACACGAGGTCACTTAATAGTAAAGCAGATGTCCCTCCTATCTCAAACTTAATCTCTAATACTCAGGTATATGACATATGTGTGTGGAAACTCAAATGTATGTGTAAGTGTGTGGGGGAAGCAAACCAATTTAAAAATAAATTCCACCCCAAAAGCTCCACAAAACATGGATAAGTATATTAGCTAATTAATATAATTGAAATAAAAGGATGAATGCATGCATTATTTATTTATTTTCCTTTTTCTTTTGTTTGTAAAAAATGAGGGTATTTTGATCCATGCAAACAACAGTACTGGGCCTGACTCTCTTAAAAAAATTTCCCAGCAGAGTGACCAGCTGTCGCGCCCGATTTTCTGCCGCACGACCTTATTAGAGTCGCCACTAAATTTTTACTCAAAAATATAGAAAAATCTTTTAGCCCAATAACATTGGGCCTCAGACTTTGATATCTAGGTTCGAGAGTCGATTACAAATTGGGGAAGGTATTAGCACCCCGTTCGCTCGTAATAAAACAATACCGTAGCTAATTGCATGAATTAAATACCCTTCATTTATTAAAATTGAATTACATAAAAAAATAATTTTTTATTTTTGTGTCTCACAAGAGTTTGTCTTGCTCCTACTTATTTCTAGGTGCAATAAGGAAATCAAGACTTAGTTGTTTTAGTTTAAAAATTGATTAGTTTGATTAATTTTAATTCATTAAAAGTGTAGAAAATATTTAAATTGGTTCTGAGAATTAATAGACGAAAAGTTAACATTGTCACTTATCTCATTTCCATTTCGATAAATAATAGATGTAGTACTAATGACTGTAACCCCTTCTCAGCTCGAAGGGAAAGAAAGCTATAACATGAATCATAACCTCATTATTAAATCCTCACTAAAACATGTTTATTAGCAATATACTTTGCCTTTTCTATTCTTAACACGAAACACTGCAACAACAAAAAGCCATAACTAAAAGGACCAATTTTTAAGTTAATAAAGTAATAGATGGGCATTTACACTAACTGGGTGAAACAGGACCCAATAGGAAATAGTTAGCATAATTAAATTGGGGATGGCATTTAATTGTTCTAATATTTTAGGTTGGGACTTAGGGAAATTGGGGAGGAGGGATCCTGAACTTGGAGCAGCCAGCCTCCACGATGGGGATGTCCCGACGGTGGGCTCTGGTGGAGGAAGGCGTTGGCGCTGCCATCCAAAGCCAAAACGAATGGCGATGCTCCGGGAGTCTCCGTCCATGGTGGTCGTCGCGTCCTGCGGCGGAGGAGCTGCGAGGGTAGCCCCACCTTCTTCTTCTCTGACGAAGCCTCCGGCATATCATTGGGCTCCCAATGTATCCATTGCAGACAGGTATGCATTTGTTTATTCTCCTCCCTCGTGAGACCAAATGGGTCGCGCATGCATTTCTGGTGAAGCATGTTGCTTCTTCCATTGCCGGTTATGGAGGATGGGGATGGGTATGGCCATCCTTCATCCATATTAGTTCAGACTAGCCTTAAATCATTTAGGTGTGATGGGTTTCAACCCAATAGAAACCGGGTTAAAAAAAACTAGCCTCTTATTGCCCCGTTTTGATATTGACCGAGATTGTTGTTTCTTTTGTTTGTTGAACATATGAATACCAGACTAGCAAAGTATTATTTTTGGTTCATTCATTAATTTTATGAAAGCATGTTGTTGGTTAAGATAGTATGATATCTTTGTTTTTTAGAGGACAAAAAAAATGCTTATGAATGTGTGGTTATGAAAGCACATTGTTGGTTAAGATATTATGGTGTCTTTTGTTTTAGCATGCGTGGGATTATTAAGTGCAGATGTTGTGTATGATATGAGTATCTATGTTATAAATAGAAAAACATGCTTATGGATGTAATTTTATTGAATCGTTTTTCAACAATTAGAATGATGTTGTATGAGAATTCTTAAGGATGCAGTAACAAGTAGTAACCTGGATTTGCAGATACTATTATTGCTTGCCTTATACTTGCCTGTCTCCTACCCACCGATGTTGTGCAACCGGCTGAGAGTTGAAGAATCCCTGCCCTTTTCGGGATGTATATTTTTTGTTTTTTTATATGTATCGATACTGATCGTACGCTACTTTTTCACTCAGATTGGATATGCTCTTAACTTACTATTATTCGTACTTCCTATCCCTTGTTTTATTGACTTAGTTCTCCCTCTTTGAGTTGCTTTTTACATGTATGAAGTGTTCTTTTTCTCTCTGAGTCCTTTTCTATGTATGAGCATTGTGTTTTTTATAGAAAAAGAGGAAATCCTTTCTTTTAAAGCATTGGAGGAAGTTAAGGGGGAATACATGATTGTACAATCTGATTTTAACGCCCCTGATATGTGGTGCAGCAAAAAAAAAAAGTCCTAGATTGCAGCACTATTCATTTGATATAAAATGCCATTAATTCAAATAAGCATGCTGCAGTTTTGAAATTTGCCTTTGGCAATGTATTCACAAAAACACATGTGCCTCATGTTAAGGGATGAGAGTTAATACAAGTAAATTTCATATTCAAAATTTGATTTACCACTCCTTTAATGTTAATTGTTATATCCTATTAATCAAATTTCAACCCTCTTTATCATTAGCCAATTTCAAATATGCAATTTTCGGAAGTTAGGTTGTTAAGCCTCTAATAATTAGAAAAAATATGGTCTTGCAAATTAAGAAAATCCTTAACAAATTAACATGTGACTTTATCATTATTTTAATGCCCTTCTCCCAATGCTTAGCCCATGTCTAATTAGCCCACTTTTTCACACGTGTAATTTGGAAGAAATGGTGGTGAGCTCCTAATAATTACCCATTGGTACAAGGTTTGCAAATTAAAACCATATTTGGCAATAAAATAATTGATAATTTGAATTTGCATATATTTGTTTTGAGACACTTACAGAAGTGTTAATTCTTCAATAGCAAATTCTCATTTCATTATGGGTTAAGAAATTTCTTCAAGTCCATTTAAAAATTCAAATTGTGGTTACTCCTATCTATATTAGGCCACCAAGTTCACAAAGCAAAAAAACATTTTTTACACAGTTATTATATTTATTGGAAAAGGTATTTTGGGCCAGACAAAAATGTGAATTCACAGTTGCCCCTCTTTACTTGTTTCTTATTGGATAACATACAAACTGAGGTTTGATTGTTATCCCGATAAGTAACTACTAAAGACATGAATGTTGATTTTGTTGAGGCGCCAAAATACCTTTCTGCAGGTGGGGTAAGGAATGAGGTACAATAAAAGCATTATTTGAGGTACAATAAATTATATATATATATTTTTAAAAACACGCCAGGCACGGAGCCTTGAAATATTGACTTCGAGGTCGTCAAGCATGGGGTCCTCGAAGCCACCATTAGAGGTCGTCAAGCACGGGGTCCTCATACTTTAACAGGTCAGGTACGAAGCCCGTAAAAGTTGACTTAGAGGTTGTCAAGCACGGGATCATCTAAGGCACAATTTGAGGTCGTCAAGCACATGACCCTAAAATTTTAAAAGGTCAGGCACAGAGCCTGCAAAGGTTGACTTCGAGGTTGTCAAGCACGGGGTCCTCGAAGACACAATTTAAATTGGTTTGGATGAATGATATAATGATATGATTGTTTGGGATATGCGATGCATGAAACGTACATTGATGTTTGCGGTGTGATGATTAACATATGAATTTGATTATGTATTTGATCAACGCGGGTATGCATAATGATGCTTACGATGTATGCATGCTATAAATGTTTCTGAACTTGTCTTTCAAGATAGCTTGTTGACATTTTCTCGTCATTGCTCTTGTCACATCCATAACACTTAAAGGACCGACACGACTAGACCTCATTGGAGATTGTAATTGGTGGTAGTGATTGTTTTGATTTTTATTTAGAGGATAGTCACACACTTTTATTTAGGGAATTTATTAAATACTGATTCGGTTGATTTGTTTAACTCTCACCAGATAGTGCAAGGAACAAATTATGCAAAAACCTTATTTCATCAATCAATCAAGATGAGTACAAAGCTTGTATATGGATTTTGGGCTAAAGTGGTGCACAATGGTTTTGAATAACATCCGTGTTAGTTTGCCTTCATACAGTCAATGACTACCCTAAAAATTTGCCCCAGTATATCATGGTGAACTATGCTCAATAATTGCCCCAATTCACAAGGTGAGCTCTGCCCGTTTCCAAAAATTGCCATAGTTTACGGACCCTGGAGAATGGATTTGCCTTCTAGTCCTCCAGTATATCCTTCTTTTTGTTCTCGAGTGTCATCGACAACTTTTCCCCCATGTCTGCTTTATGCCACATGAGACACTTTCCATTTGTGTCCCTAAATTTTGCTTACGCTGCCTTTTTGGGTTTTCGTCCTAACGGGTTTCATCACTTTCTATTTTTCTTTATTCATTTCTAGAGTATTTTTGTATTGATCACGATATGCAAATGATAATTTTGAGTTTTCTTTGGAGTCAGTTTTCTTTATCCCGATATAAATCTTAGACAAATCAATCTTCCACAAGGACTTTTTAAGCTTGTATTGGGGCCTGACTAACTTTGGTTTTGGAAGACAAAGGTATAGGGTTCAAAAATGTGTTTCCCACCATCCATCTCCTCTTTCTCCTTTTTCCTATATCCAACTTTTTACTATTGTTGCTTTTACTTATGGCAAGAGGATCACACATTTATTTATTTGGTGTCTACTTTTCTTTGCCCTATCTTTTGCCTAAGACTTTTATTTCTTAGCGGGCCTTTTATGCCTCTCGATTGCCCCACCTTTAATATGATAAGTTGGAAAACTACCATTCCCCTAGGTTATATAATTCTTTGTGGATTTTTGAAACAAACTTCTTTCCTCACTTATGCATAATACTTCATCGCAACATCAGAATTTACGGACAGGGGTAGGTCATTTCCATCCCTAGTGGCTAGTATTAGTGCTCCTCCTGAGAATGCCTTCTTTACCACGAATGGACCTTCGTAGTTTGGTTCCACTTTCCTCTATGGTCCCTTTGGATGGGAAGTATCTTTTTAAGCATCAGGTCTCCTTCTCGAAAGTATCATGGACAAACCTTTTTCACAAATGCTCTCAAGAGTCGTCTTTGGTGTAACTGACCATGGGATATGGCGGCCAACCTCTTACCATCTATCATATTCAGTTGATCATATTGGACCTGGACCCACTCTGATTCTTTTAACCCTGACTCTTCCATAATCCGGAGGGAAGGAATCTCCATTTCGACAGGGAGGACTTCCTCCACCCCGTACAACAATGAGTATGGTGTTGCCCCGGTCGAGGTACAGACTGAAGTGTGATACCCGTGTAGAGCGAAAGATAACATTTCATGCCAGTCCTTATAGGTTACTACCATCTTCTGAATAATCTTCTTGATGTTCTTATTTGCCGCCTGCACTGCCCCATTCATCTTAGGGCGATAGGGTGGGGAAGTGTGATGCTTGATTTTGAATTCATTAAACATTTCTGTCATCATCTTATTATTCAGGTTAGTGGCATTGTTTGTAATGATTTTACTGGGCAGCCCATATCTGTATATCAACTCCTTCTTGAAAAATATGAGCACAACTTTTCTGGTCACACTGGCATACGAGCATGCTTCAACCCATTTAGTGAAGTAGTCGATTGCCACGAGAATGAAGAGATGTCCATTAGAGGCTTTTGGTGCGATTGGCCCGATCACATCCATTCCCCACATGAAGAATGGCCAGGATACTGATAGGACATTGAGAAGGTTCGATGGAGCCTTGATGTTGTCTGAGTATATTTGACATTTGTGGCACTTCCTCATATAAGCACAACAATTTGTCTCCATTGTCAACCAAAAATATCTTGCTCTTAAGATCTTTCGAGTCATAGCGTGTCCATTTGCATGTGTTCCAAGTGATCCTTCATGAACGTCCAGGGTCATCTCTACTTCTTTCTCTTTTACACATCTAAGAAGTACTGTCGTGATTCCTTTTGTAAAGAATGTCCCCATCCATAAAGAAACTCATGGCTAACCTTCTTAATGTTCTTTTGTCATCTTGGAGGCCTCTTGAGGGTTTTCCTTTTTCTGCATGTATTTTTTGATGTCATGGTACTAGGGTTTTCCATCTCTAGTTATTCTGATAGCACAACAATAAACTGGTTGATCTCTACTTTCTATTCTTATGAGTGGTTGATCATCCTCATTTATGTGAAACATTGAAGCAAGTGTGGATAAGGCATCAACTAGCCTATTATCATCTCGTGGGATATGGTAGAAGTTGATCTGTTCAAATTGCTCAATCATTCTCTATATGTATTCTTTGTATGGTACCAACTTGCCTTCCCGAGTTTCCCATTCTCCTTTCAACTGGTGCATGACCAAGGTAGAATTCCCGAAGACTTGTAGTATTTTAACCTTTCTTTCCAAAGCCGCATGTAAATCCAAAGTGCATGCCTCATATTCAGCTATGTTTTTGGTGCAGTCAAAACATAATTGGGCAGTCATATGAGTAAAGTTGTTTTCTGGGGAAATAAGCACAACCCCTATTCCATGTCCTAGTGCATTAGATGCTCCATCAAAAACTAGTATCCATGCTTCTTCTGTTGTTTGCTTTCCTGATGACAGATTCATGATATTCTCGTGTGGTAATTCATGGTGCATCAACTCGTTCCTCTTAATGGGCTGATTAGCAAGATAATCTACAAGAATATTGCCTTTTGATTGCTTTTTGTGTCACATACACTATATCATACTCTGGTAATAAGAATTGCCACCTAGCAATTCTCCTTGTTACTATGGGTCTTTCAAAGACGTATTTGATGGGGTCCATTTTGGAAATCAACCAGGTTGTATGGCTTAACATGTATTGCCTCAGAAGTCGGGATGCCTAAGTCAGCACACAACAGGTGCGTTCCAACAACGAGTATCTTGTTTCATAATCGGTGAACTTCTTACTTAAATAGTATATGGCCTACTCCTTCATTCTTGACTCGTCATATTGAGCCAGGACACAACCCATAGAATCATCCAATATTGTTAGATACATTAGCATGGGTCGTTCGGGTACGGGAGACATCAATATCGAGGGACTTGTCAAATACTGTTTTATGCTTTCAAAGGCTCTTTGGCAGTCATAGTTCCATTTTATGGTTTGGTTTTTTCTCAACAACTTTAAGATGGGTTCACATGTGGCGGTCAGTTGGGAAATGAATCTAGATATGTAGTTCATATGTCCTAGGAAACCCCTGACATCTTTCTCTGTTCGAGGGGCTAGCATTTCGATAATTGCTTTTACTGTCTCAGGGTCCACCTCAATCCCCTTTTGGCTGACAATGAAGCCAAGAACACGTCAATGTCATAAATGCATGCACTTCTAGTTACTCTGCTAACTCCGGCTACATTGGTGACATAAGAGGGTTGATCTAATGTCTTAGTAGTGTTCTCATTATATATCTACGATAATGCCTTATCCGAATTGTAGGGGAATGGTTGAGGCTTTGCTTCCAGTACGGACTTCATGACTCTTAGGACTAGTACCCATCGCGGTGGGCGCAGGGATGTACTATGAGGAATGATAAACACAAGCACGAAGTGGGTCATTGATGGTTTCCAATTTGGACTCCTCTTTCACTCGCCTTGTGTAATAGTGTTTACATCTTGGCACTTGGGACTTCTTTCTATAGTGATTAATCTCATGTCCAACATCTTTTGCAGCAACCGTTTGAACTCGGGACAGTTCTCTAATGTGTGACCTCCTGGACCATGCAACTCACAACTATCAAGATCCTCATCTTTCCTCAGTCTTTCCATTATCTCATGTCTGCACATCTCCTGGTAAATTACCCTCATTGGAGTCTTTATCTCAGGAACTTCCCATATATACAAACCATCTTCTGCCTCCTCTACAACACTAACATTTTGGTTGCCATGATTGGGCAACAAGTTTTTGTCCAAATCTGGTGTATCTTCCTCACACACTAGTTGTTTTGTGTTTATTAGTTGTTGAACCTTATACTTGAGAGCTCGACAATGTTCAATGGAGTGACCGATGACCCCAGAGTAATATGCACATATAACATTTGGGTTGAACCAAGGTCCTGGTCAATCTGGAATTCTTCCCAATATTGGGGTTATAAACCCCCTACCACAAGGTAAGCAAAGATCTTCCCAATATTGGGGTGGAATGTGTTTTGGCTTGGAGGGGAGTGTTATTGTGTTAGGGTGGATATTGGTTGGTGTTTGGGTTATATGGCGTATATGTGTTGGTGTTTGGCGGGGGTAAACGTTGATGGGATGTATGTGTTTGAGTTTTGGGTTTGTGTGAACTAAGAGGGTCCATGGTTGTTATTTCGAGTTTTTGGCTTTAGTATTTCTTGGGCTCAGCAACGACAAAATTCTTTTCACCTTCTTTCTTCTTTAAAATATTAAGTTTCTTCCCTCAGCCTACACTTCCTTCGACAATCTTCCCATTCCACAATCCTTCTTCCAACTTTTCTCCAACCTTAACGAGAGTGTTGAAGTTCGTTGCTATGTTTATCATGAGGAGTTCGTGGGATAGGCTTTGTAGGGTGTCGATAAAAATCGACAGTTGCTCTTCTTCCTCCAAACGGGGAAGGACCTGAGAGGCCAATCCCCTCCAGCGCTGGACATACTCTCTTAGATTTTCTGATGGCCTTTAAGACATACTCTGTAGTTGAGATCTATTGGGTGCTGCATCCTCATTATACTTATACTGCTTAACAAATGCCTTAGATAAGTCCACAAAGGTCCGAATTTGTGCCTTTTCTAGACGAATGTACCAGTTCATAGCCATGCCTATCAAGCTTTCCTGAAAACAGTGTATCAAGAGCTTGTCATTCCCATGGTACGCAGACATCTTCCTTACGTACATGTGCAGGTGGCTTTTGGGACATGTTGTCCCATCATACTTCTCGAACTCTGGTATCTTGAATTTGGGTGGAAGCACCACATCCGGAACCAAACACATTTCAAAGGCATTCTTCAAGTTTGGGCAACTCGCTTCCTCAATTGCTTTTAACCTCTCCTTTATCCTCTCCATCTCCTCCTTATCCTAAGTTTGGGAGTAATTATGGTAAATTGGGCCCTGAGTAGAGCCCTTGGGGGGTGCCTGATTGTGGCTATGATGCACCGTCTTATTTTCTATATTCCTCTCTATAAGACCATGTGTAGGATCCCCATCCTCCCCAATGACGTCCTCATGTTGTTCCAGGCGAGGAGCTTCTTCACGTGCACACTTATAGAGGGGATTATAGTTAGGCGGCATTCCATACATGAGCCATTTCATAGCCGCTTCCCGGCGTTGGTTGACCTCAACAATTGTATTTGGATTCGCCTTTGGTGCGGATTCAGGAGCTGGGTGATGACGACTAGGCTGTTTGACGGTGACGGCAGAGTTATTCTCATCTGAATTCCGAGCCTTCTGCAACCCTGAATGAGCTTCATCATTTCCTTCATTTGCTCTTTGAGATCAGCCAGCTCTGACCTGCTCTCATGACTGCGTGAATCGGAGTCTGACATTGTCCTAGATTGGTGTCTAGTGTTGTATGGATGCTTGGGAGCAATGACTGAAAGTACCTGGTTTTGAGATTTATTTTTTACTCAAGATGATAAAAAAATGCATAACACAAAATTGAATTCCTTTTTACTGAGATGATCGATATAGTAAGACATTTTGACCCGCATATGATGACTATGAGGCATACCCCACTAGCTTCTTTCTGCGCTGGTGACAACCTTAAGACGAAATATTCATGATTGTATCTAGGTTTGTTCTCTTTTTGTCGATTAAATTTCTTGACCTTCATTTGGTGGCTTGTAGGCGTACCCATCAAGGTCGCGTGCAGTTGATGACAACCTTTAGAGAAAACATGAAGTTTTGGACCAAGGTTGTATCTAAATACAAGACATTTTGACCCTTTTTATTTTTATTTATGGAATATGTTTATTTTTAAATTTATTTTATATTTTTTGAAAAACTATTTTGGGTCAGACAAAATTGGGTGTTCACAACTGCCCCTCTTTACTTCTTGCTTATTACATAGCATATAAACTGAGGTTTGAATGCTGTCATGATAAGTAACTAGTAAAGAAATGAACGCTAATTTTGTTGAGGCACAATAGAATTTTTGTTGTGGTGTGACGGAGATTGAGGTCTAACCAAGAATACAGATTGGTGAACTGCCGAAAGTTAGAAATTAAGTTTACATCAAGTACGGGGCCTGGAACGATTGATTTCTAGGTCGTCAAGCATAGAGTTCTCGAAAGTACAATTTGAGGTCGTCAAGCACGCGACCTTCAAATTAGAAAATGTCAGGCACAAAACCTGGAAATATTGGCTTCGAGGTCGCCAAGCATGGGATCCCCGCAAACACATTTTAAGGTCGTCAAGCACGGGCCCCTCAAATTTAAAAACACTAGGAACGGAGCCTGGAAAGATTGACTTCGAGGTCATCAAGCACGGGGTCCTCGAAAGTAAAATTTGAGGTCGTGAAGCACGAGGCCCTCAAATTTTAAAAATGCCAAGAACGGAGCCTGGAAAGATTGACTTCGAGGTCATCAAACGGGCCCCTCAAATTTTAAAAACACCAAGCACGGAGCATGGAAAGATTTACTTCGAGGTCGTCAAGAATGGGGTCCTCGAAAGTACAATTTGAGGTTGTCAAGCATGTGGCCCTGAAATTTTAAAAACGTCAAGCATGGAGCCTGGGAAGATTACATTGCAGATCAAGGTATGAGACCTGGAAAGTTTAGATTGCACATCAAGGTACGAGACCTGTAAAGCTCAAATTCTATGTCAAGGTACGAGACCTGGAAATCTTAAATTGCACGTTAAGGTATGGAACCTGGAAAGCTTAAATTGCATGTCAAGGTACCGAACCTGGAAAGCTTAAATTGCACGTCAAGGTATCACCTCTATGGGGTAAGATTTGAAGTCTTTAGTGATCACAAAAACTTGAAGTATATGTTCGACCAAAAGGTGCTGAACATAAGGTAGAGACGATGGATTGAATTCCTTAAGGACAATGACTTTGATCTCCAGTTCCACCCTAGGAAAGCTAATGTGGTGGATGATGCCTGGAGTAGAAAGTCTCTGCATATGTCAATTGTCAACCATGATTGTCAAGGAGATGGAATTGATTGAGGATTTCAGAAATTTACGCCTCGCTGTGCAAGTAAAACCTAAGAGTTTGATGTTACGTATGCTTACAGTAACAAATGAATTTATGGAACAACTGAAAGGTTTGCAAAGTTCTGATCAAGAACTGCAAGAGGAGAGAACCTTGTTGGCTGAAGGAAGAGCCCCAAAATTTCAAGAAGGAACCGATGGAGTATTTCGATGCAAGAACTGAGTCTGGGTGCCAAGAAACCCTGATTTAAAAATGGAAATCTTGGACGAAGCCCATAAAAGGAAACTAAGTATTCATCCTGGAGCTACCAAAATGTATCAAGACTGGAAGAAGATGTTCTGGTGGTCCGATATGAAGAGAGAAGTAACAGAGTATGTCTCGCGCTGCTTAACACGTTAGAGGGCAAAGATCGAGCATAGGCGACCTGGGGGAGAACTCCAACCTTTGGATATTCCCGTTTGGAAATGGGATAGCATTGCAATGGATTTTGTGAAGGAATTTCCTCGGACTCAAAAGGGTTATGATGCAGTTTGGGTGATAGTGGATCGTTTGACGAAGACAGTTCACTTTCTACCCAGCAACATGAAATACTCCTTGGAAAGGCTAGCGAAGTTATACATGAAAAACATTGTCCGATTACATGGTATTCCTACAAATATCATCTCAGATAGAGACCCACATTTCACTTCAAAGTTGTGGAATGGATTGCAAACAGGCTTGGGTACCAAATTGAGTATGAGTTCAGCTTACCACCTGCAAACGGATGACCAATCTGAACGGACTATCCAATCTCTGGAAGACTTGCTAAGAACATGTGTGTTGGAACACTCTGGAAGTTGGGCGGACCATCTGCATCTGATAGAATTCACCTACAATAACAGCTTTCATTCGAGTATCGGCATGACACCGTTGTATTGGCTTGAAGTAGGGGAGAATCTGATACTAGGACCTGAGTATTAGCCGATAATACTCGGGCATGGCTTAATCGCGAGTGTTTCGCCGAAGAGATCACTTCACTTTCACGAGTGAAACTTGCTTGTCAAGCAAGCAAAAATACTCATCTCTTACACAACCCCTTAAACCCTTCATCTACCATTACACAATTTACTCTTTAAAAACCTTTGGTTTTTCCCTCCCCAAATCAGATTTCTTTTCCTTTAAAAGAGCCCATCCAACTTGGAGAAACCCTTGGCATTTCTCTTCTTCAGCACATTGATTCTCAAGAACTCCAAGGTAAGCTTTCATCTTTTGTTCTTCATCTCTTAGAAATCTAACCGTTAGTTGTTTACGAGATTTTAGTATGATATTTATACGCATGTTACGAACGTTTTCAACTGTCAAAATTTTCTAATAATCTTCCTAACTCTTGTTGTACCTAAGAACTCGAAAAATGGGTTTTCATGAATTTAGCAAATTATTATTTTGAAACCATGAAATCTTGTTGTTCATGGGGCTGTTTTAGTGTTTGTAAATATGCATGTTGTTGGTTTTGATGAAAGGATATGATTATGAATTCAAGGCTAGGTTGATTTAAAATTTCATTTTGAGCATGAGATCAACCCTTGTAAAGAAGACGTTGAAATGATCATGCACATGATAGGAAACATGAACGAGACTTTCGAGGATAAAGGATGGTTCAAGAATATGAATCTTGGACCGGATGGATGAAAGTCTCGGAAGTTCGTAAAATAGATTAGAATTATGTCTTTACTTTAGAGTTAACAGGTAAACAATTTAACTCGCAAATCATTGATTAGTTTTTGTGTTTAGTTTCGAGGCGTTTGAAGTCGGATAACCTACCCATTCACGTGAAGGAGATCAACCGCGCTACAACCCAAGGTAAGGGAGAATATATCGTGACATAATGGTGTCCGAATATGACACCCGGATCTCCCAACTACCTCAAAAGTGGGGAGTTATATTTGTTTTTATTTAGAAACTCGTACTTAACCAAATGATTGAGTGCCTGGATTAAGTACGAATGATTTCTTCAGCTGTATGCCCTATGATAGATTAAAATAACAAGTATTGTGGTAGTGATCAATGAAGGAACACCACTCGAGAAGCTAAGACACGCAGGGATCGAAAACAACAGAGATTTTCGATCCGGTGGCCTAAAAGGAAGAGGAAGTAGTCCAAGCTACTAGACACCCCTCGCCTGGGTGAGCCACTCTTACTTGAGCGAGTGGTTCTCACCTGGGTGAGGCAAGCGTTTCGCCTATTCTGGGAAATTATGGTCGCCCGAGCGATAGTATCTCGCCAGGGCGAGACCCAGAGGGTGATTTAGACCAGTTTTTGGTGGATTTTTGGCTTGAACGGCAGGCTCTCGCATGGGTGAAAGCCAGACAGGGAATTGAGTCTATGTTGATGAAATTGTCGCTTGAGGGACAGTCTCTCACTTGAGTGAGAGACAAACAATGTTTTTTATTGCTTTTGATAGGTTGATTGCTTAGATAATAACCCTAACTTGGGTGAGAAATATATTTAATAATTAGGAGAGATCGTGGCTCGAACGAGGAGTCCGATGCCCAAATTCACAAACTTATACAATTACCTTTGTTCTTGCGCATTATCCGGGCAAGGATTCTGACGATGACGCTGTGAGCAAGGCGATGCCTAAAAATGATTACATGATACCACGCAGCGAGGTCGTCTGACCGTAAGAGGCTTGGCCATGTGGCCGTCTAAGATATCTCAGCGATGGTTCGTAGTGGTAGGGATGTTCTTCCTATATTACGTGATAACATAAGATTGGGTCCCACAAGAAGCATTCATTTGATAGATGTCTTAGGATAGGCCGATCGATATAAAAGAATGGGAGACGAACGAGCCCCGCGATGTTGAGATGGACAGCGATGGCGGTGATTCGTCAGCAAAGTCTTGAGGGCGAGTCTAGGTGAGACGAGTCTCTTATATTCCTGGATGAGGTATTTTGTTGGATTGGACAGTTCTCACAACACAAACTAGACGATCTCTGAGAACCCCTCTTTGCAATCAGGATCAATGAGAGGGATGCCCAGAAAGTGTTTGATACGACACCGTCCTGAAATGGACAGTTCTTCAGAATAGATCGATCATATATCCTTGCAAGACATAATTTTTGGTGCATTCTAATCGGCTTGTTATGGGACCTGTACTCTTGGTTATTTCCGAATAGTTTATTGGGAGGATATTGGTGTACGAATGGATGAAATAAGCATAACATTCATACATTGAGATCGTGGATATTGATCCCATGATCTGAGTTATAACATCATTCGTCATTGTGCTTTTTTGTATGTGATATATATTGTGTATATTATGCCTGCCTGTCTGGATGTGATATTTTGTGCAATTGCATGCTGTCAATGAATAACATTCATTAGATGTCTTACGCCATTTTCTTTCTACTTGTCTTTGCTTCGCGTTCTCGTTCAAATGGACCATACCGCGAGGATTCCGAGCTACCAATTCTCGATGTCCCAAGAGGGGACATGGAGCAGTAACAGGCACCGATACACCTACATAGGCCCTTGTGCCTTAGAAATGGAGATGGTTTGTGATGGCTCTACGATGCGCTTCCCCTCACATCATGTGGACTTGGAGGCTTCTTTCACTTTACCTGCTTGTAGACTAGCACCTGCTACACCACTCATTTAGTTTGTGGTTCCTCACGGACCCACTTCTGTAGGTCCATCTACTCGGAGACGGAGTTGGGACAACGTGCTCAATTCCCCACCGTAGAGGAGATCTGCTCAACGAACGTTGCCCGATCTTCAGGCAGATGCGAGAGCTGGAAGTAGGTCACAGGGTGCATCCAATGACCTGGAAAAGGAGATGGAGGCTGAAGAGGAGGACTGTGTGGAGTTAGTCTGTATAGAGGACTCCATTGAGGTGGTAGACCTATCCTCCGATTCTGAGACGGAGGAGGACTCCAGCAAGTGTCTTAGCACACCCGCTAACACTAGAGCTAGTCACTAACAGTCATTTTCATTTCTATTTTGCTTTTGAAGAGGGTATCTGTGTAGGGTACTTTTAATGTGTTGAATAAATCAATCTACTTTGTATGTTTTCAGTTGGGACAAAGATTGTATTTCCGCCTTTGGTATTTGTATAAACATTTCCTGTCATTTTCAATAAATAATTATTCCACGATATGTTAAATGGCTTTTGATTACCATTAGGTAACAATTGTTGTCTTTTCTGCAATTTAGGTTACTTAATGTGATGTCCCGAAAAAGAATCAAATGTAAATGGAAGAGTTTTATATTACAAAAAGAGAATTTACCCATTTTTAAATAATATTGTTGGAATAATTTTCGGATCGTTACAAAATTGATGCCAAACCGTTGCCACCAACCCTATTTTTCCCATGACTCAGATCAATCACGACTTCTTGATGAGCCCATTTTCCTGATTTCGGTCGCCACCATAAATGTGACCCCCACAGTAGAAATTTCATACTTATGGCGCTACCTGAATGGTTCACTAGTTTATGGAAATCTACTTTGCCTAGCAGCTCAGACACATGTCCTTCCGGGATCCGTTCCTTGCCTTGTCTCGTCAGCTTGCACACCGATTTGATCCCCACTACACTTGTCTATTTAAACCATAATTGTCGATATGAGATATTCATCATCTTAAAATCTGTGTCCATCACTTATGAAACTTGTCTTCTCTTAACTTGAGTGTCCCAAGTATGTCATTTTAATTTCTTCTTTTTTCCTTTTCCTATAATTAATGATAATGTCAGTAATGATAAAATTGATAATATAAATATATGTGAATTTAAAGACTATGCATAATATGGTTTTAATGAAGACAACATGGTGTGACTTACAAAAGACAATATAAAATTTGAGGCTACTTTCATTTATATATTAGTTTACATTTTATTTTTTATATCTTTTAGATCTAAGATCTAATGATGGTAGAGTCCAATAGGTTTCACCTATCTCATGTCATTGATTATAATTAGGATAATTAAATATGATATATAAGATGATCAATGAACCCAAATTGTAAGTTTAACCTTAAATAATCAATTATTAATCGATTAAGCAACAAGTGCATTTTCCCAGAAATTATTGTTAGTTGCAATTAATCAATTATGATGCTTCTATAATCGATTAAGAGGTTTTGACAATCCTATGATCGATTATGACTAAGCCTTAACTGATTATATGGTGTAGAAAACAGAATTTTAAAAGCATTATGTGATCTCTAAAGATACAACAATTCTTATAATATCTTGAAATAATAATGTATTATGTTTTCAGTTTACAAGAGAGAAATTTAGTTCATGTGCTACTTCTTTCAATTCAAGAAGGGACTAAATTGAAATTTTGGAGAAATTAGCAAGACTCAATCATATTCATTATTTTTCTCATCTTCTTACGTATTCATATAGTCTATTTGATCTTAGTTTTATCAATAGATTAGAGAAAATAATGGAGTACTATTTGTTCTAGATTTTTGTTGTTATTTGCACAAGAATGTATATATATATAAAATAACAAGATATGCTAAAATTGGAAAATAAAGAAAATAGTTAGATTAGTAGAGAGAAATTCTCAAATCTAGGAGGTTGTGATTGTTGTATGATACAATAGAAGCAAGATAGAAGTTAGGAGGTTGTGGAGAATCAACCAGGACCAAACTTGTCATAAAAGATGGGGAAAGTCTTTGTTGATCTTTTTTTATCAAACGATAACTCTATTAGTGAAAATCCTCACATCAACTATGAGATTGAACATAACACTATTCTTGTCGTGAACCTGTATATAATATATGTTGTCATGTTTTCTTTCTTTATACTTTTATATTTCTATGCCTATATTTGTTGATTAATTGAATTGCGCATGGATTGTTTAGGATATGTTTTTCAATTGAATTGATCAATATTGGAATAAATTAGTCAATGTTGAAGAAAAATGACTTTTCTAGTTTATGTTATAATTGATTGGTTAATTAATTAAGTTGAAATCAATAGTATTTAATTAGAACTTAATTGCATGTTAATCGATTATTTAGAGATACAAAAGTTAAAATCATGTGTCTAATTTATTAGATAATCAATTAAGGGGCATAAAATTAAATATTATGATTGAAGTAGCAAAGTATACCACACATCAATTCACCCATCTCGATATACATAGCCTAGTTTATCAACAAAAATATCCCTAATAATTAAATCCATAATAGTATGATAATTTCAGAAACATAATAATATAAAATCCTCAATATATATTTATTTTAAATAATGCCAGCACACCCTTTTATATAATAATTTGTTCCGCCCTCATACATTTATTATAATAACTAGCATTGTACCCATACATTTGCACGGACCGCTTCTTTATTTATGCATAATGCAAATATAATATACATATATTTTATAATATCAATAAATCATGTATTGAAACATTATATTTCTCATTCTTATAGGTGCAATATTAACATTGATTTTTGAGTGTATATGCAGAATAGTAACAATTATAAATGCGTTTGTATAAGCATTTATTTGTTGAAAGTGTGATTATAGAAAATATTTGATTCTTAAATAACTCAATAAATAAAATTCAAATTGTATTGGATAATATCTCACCTCTATATTCTCTATATAAAATTATAAATATAAGAAATTATTTTTGCATCATATTTTTTGTGATTACGTTTATAAGTATCATATAAAGTCATAAAGATTTTTTAGCATAT
>NW_017725234.1:0-33231 GCF_001865875.1 Lupinus angustifolius
GTGACATGTGACATGATGGAAAAAAATGTAAGGAGAAATTGACATGTGACATAAAGTAGTTTTTTTATTATATTGTTAATAGAGAAAAATTAAAATTCAAAGAATCTGAACTGTAATATTAAAATTCAGTGCAAAAAATGTCAAAAAACTTTGATGAGGTGAAAAAGTACAATTATTCTTAGATTAATGGGAAACATTAAATTATATAGATAGATTAATATAAAGAAATAATTTGAATGTGAAAAATGATTTCAATTTCATCTAATGTTCAATGACTATTACTTTTTAACATAACAAAATATAGATGTTGTAAACACTCAATTTTAGTGGGGTAACGACATGAACCAATCACTAATTAATATTAAATTATTATTAGCATATAAAATATATAATATATAAAAAGTAGGAAGAAAAATATGTGAGGAGGAGGTGACATGTGACATGAAGGAAAAAATGTAAGGGGAAAGTGACATGTGACATGAGGGAAGGAGAAAGTGACATGTGACATGAGAGAATGAGAAAGTGACATGTGACATGAGGGAAGGAGAAAGTGACATGTGGCATGAGAGAGTTTTTTTATTATATTGTTAATAGATGTGACATGAAGGAAAAACTGTAAGGAGAAATTGACATGTGACATAAGGGAGTTTTTTTATTATATTGTTAATAGAGAAAAATTAAAATTCAAAGAATCTGAACTGTAATATTAAAATTCAGTGCGAAAAATGTCAAAAAACTTTGATGAGGTGAAAAAGTACAATTATTCTTAGATTAATGGGAAACATTAAATTATATAGATAGACTAATGTAAAGAAATAATTTGAATGTGAAAAATGATTTTAATTTCATCTAATGTTCAATGACTATTACTTTTTAATATAACAAAATATAGATGTTGTAAACACTCAATTTTAGTGGGGTAGCGACATGAACCAATCACTAATTAATATTAAATTATTATCAGCATGTAAAATATATAATATATAAAAAGTAGGAAGAAAAATATGTGAGGAGGAGGTGACATGTGGCATGAAGGAAAAAATGTAAGGGGAAATTGACATGTGGCATGAGGGAAGGAGAAAGTGACATGTGACATGAGGGAAGGAGAAAGTGACATGTGGCATGAGGGAGTTTTTTTATTATATTGTTAATAAATTTGTTCCTCCCCATACCTTTATTATAATAATAAATGAAAAAATATACATAAAGTAGTCATTTTTATTATATTTTAATCAACTTTAATACAAAACATAAAATACTAAATAATTAAAATTAATAAATAATGATATTTAAGTCATAATCATCATACTAATATATTTAATTTATATTTTTAATGATAATTTATTTACTATTAAATAATAAAAACATAATAAGGATTAAGAAGGTGGTAGCAATTAGGATGATATCTTTCACCCATTTAAGTTGAGATGCAGTTGTGGACATAAGATTGTTATTTCAATCTCTTAAAATGGATATAGGTAGAGAATGATAAATGTTGGGTTATTCTTTAAATCTTATAATAAAAACCTTTAAATATTGGAAGACCAGAAGCGATTATTGTTGTGCTTTCTCTCTCTTTAAGTTGAAAGGTGATAGGAGACATTTACTTCACTCTTTTGAAATGGTGATGAGTGATTATGATTAATAATTGTTTCTTCTCTTTAAATCTTAAAATAAATAAAGATTACCCCCAACGGACAAACATTTTTAACCAACAATTACATAAGTCTCGATTCCCTATTACACATAGGGACACATAGGAGCAAAATAAACGCTCGTTAGACACCAAAATAAATAAATAATTAGTCCTTCAATAAATAAAAATTAATAATAAATAATAATTCATGAAATTAGTGGGGGTACCATCTTAGCATGGTCGAGATGAGTGTTAATATCTTCTCTTATTCATATTTGACTCGTGAATTAAGATCTCTAATTAAAAAGACCAATGCATTCCAGAATAGGGCATAAAAAAAGATTTCTATGTTTTTTACCAAAAAAACATAGAGGCGACTCCAAATCATCAAGAAGAGGGAGTGATCTTCATTCTCTCTCTTCTTAAGTCGTGAAATCGATCTTCAACCATAAACTATGACACACTATTGATGATCCAATAAATAAAAACCTTTTAGTAGGATAATTGAACTAATAACAATAATGATAATACTATTGGTTTTTCTTTAATAATACTTAATGAATGCAAAAGTAAATAAATAAAAATATTATCATAATTACTTTCAAAACTATAAAAACTAATAATCATATTAAGAATGGAGGAAGCGTCGTGAGTCTTTAATTCATTTCCTCAACGCATCCTTTGAATGTTTGCAATATGTCACTTATGTTACTTAAAACAAAGTCAATCAATCAAATATTTTCTACCAAGAACTATGTAGGAGCAAGATAAAATCTTGTCACACACAAAATAAAAACTATATTTTTCCTTTTTAAATAAATAAATAATTAAAAAAATAAATGAACAAATTTAGGATATAAAATAGTTCACGCAAGGAGCGTGGGTATCATCTTAGAACAAGTAGACGAGGTGATAATACATTCATTGTGTTCCGAAGTTGAGCATAAAGAGGATTTTCTCCCTCTTGACTGTAAAAATATGGTGGAGACTCCAAATCTTTTGGAAGGGTATAATTTCCTTTCTTCCTCCTCTTAAGTCATGTTAACAAAAAATTGGGTAGAGAAATAATGTAGAGCTTTAAGGAGAGCAATTGTACTCTGATTTTAAGTCAATACATCTCACCTAAAAACATCCACCAGGTCCTTAGATTCTATTTGCGAGCTGAATTTTCGGGGACAAAGAATAGAAAAGTAAAGCTTAATATTCATCTTACAAGTGTATCTCATGGTTCTCAAGTCTCCATTTTTCCTTTATTCTCCTCCTGGACTCGAATCACAAATGGATACCTAATTACAAATCATAAAACTACAACATTACATATTCTATATGTTCCCATTTTGAGGCCTATAATATCTCCATGCAATTAATATTTCCATGCTATGAATATCCTAAATTCAGCTATCCCCAACCATCAAAACCAAAGAGCTTTTTTCCTTTCCTCTTGAGATCATAAGCAACATCCATAACAATAACAATGTTCCTTCTAGCATGTTTGGCGATATCACAAATAACATTTTACGAGAACATCTTGAGAACACCTCTTATCTCTTTATATATCTATCTACTTATTATCTTCACTATTAATCTTACCAATCTTCACATTGCTTGCTTCGCTCGTTGATTCAGCGGAAACTATCGTTTCATAGCGTTGACCATAAACAATAAAATAAAGGGCATAAAATAGAACTAGATTACTTATTAATGGGATTCAGTCAACTGCACCTACATCCCAGGAGCATTTAGTAGATACTAATGTATTATTAGAGATTATAATTACAAGCTTTAGCATACTCATGGGCCTTGGGCCCACAGGTGTTTCTAAATGGTGTGAATTATAACAAGGAAATTTAGCCCAATATAAGTCTTGGTGGTCTCTTTCCTTCATCTCAATACTAGGCAATGTGAGACTTCATATAATAATATATTTCAAGTATCCACAACAATCTCCATCCTGATTGAAATACACAAGTATCATTCTCCTTAAGAAATATACGCAACAATCTTTACCTTAGTGAATATCCCGCTTTTCTTAGGAAATCTATATAACAATCTCCAACTTGACGAATATCATGCTCCTTAGGAAATCTACCTTGCTCAATCACTAACTCTGCTTAAACATGTCCTCCATGGGGCTTCCAACACATGAGGGTTCGTTCACCCTTCCGTGTAAGCCTTTTCCGAGTATTCTTGAAGGTCCCACCAAGCGCACAACTGTTTTAAACTTGTTTTCTACTTCTCTGAAAATGTAATGTCGTCTAATAGAACATGCCACCTAAATATTCGTTTATATGAGGACTTCCAACATGGTGGAAACCTCACACCATAGTTCACCAACAATCTCCCTCCTTAATACTAAGCCAACTTGAACCATGGAGCTTCCTTGAGAAGCCTCAACTAGTATCCTCATTATCTGTACCGACAATCATAGTTCATAGAAATATTACACTCCACCTTAAGAACTAAACCCACATCACACATCTTGCATCAAATTCCATCAAATGATTGTGCCACATTTGTGCATTCAAGTCAATGTTAATGTCATGCTCTATATCTCTACCAAAGTTAGTGTTACACCTTGTATCAAAGTCAGCTAGTGCTTGTGTACTCTTATGGATCCGATAATTATTATCATCCTTCTCCATTAATTTGTGGAGATTCCAAAACGATAAACCATTTCTCAACTCTCTAACAACTAGAGAGATATTGTCAACACATGTTTGAGAGCCTGATGCTACACTTGGGTCCTTATCTCCACCCGGGTCGAATCTAATACATGAACTTCTGGGATTTTAGACCCAACATGATTGTAGTCCCCACCATAATCATGTTTCCTTCTACACATGTTTCACATTCTTTTGCCACAATCCAAAGTTATTAGTTACATAGACCTTCTCTACTATGATTATGATGTCTGGGTTAAGAATAACATACAAGTTATCTCTAATACCAATTGTTGGTACAATAGAAACAATAATTGCAATGTATTATTAGAAACTAAATACATTATTAGCCACATGCAATCAAATAAGGGTAGAGAATAAATAGAAATAAAAAGAAGACAAAATAATTTGTCTACATGATCCATCTAGTTGCACCTACATCTCGGGTAGTGTTGAATAACAACCAATATATTATTAGATATTAGGTTTACAAGCTCTAGCACACCCATGAGATGTTTCTAATTACTGGAAGTTATGACAAGCAACTAAAATCCAATATATAGTCATGGTCTCTCTCCTCTATTCCAACCACATAATAATATATTTCAAGCATTTCAACATCATTATTCCCTAAATGTTATCATGCAACACCTTCATATGCCATTTGCTCCTCGTTTCCCTAAACCTTTCCCTCCTTTTGCTAGACCTAACATTTTTTTAACCGATAAAATTTGAACAAAATAGACACTAAAATTAGGATGAGAGTTTCACAATTGCTTTCTCTTTCTTTATTTTCGTCTAGTGTGTGGGAAATGGCCTATGGTTTTTATTGAAGCTGGCTTTTCAATGTCTTGGGATTTTGAGGTTCATTCTTGATCGTTTGATTCAGTTCAATCGACATCCTGCGATGGGGATATGTTGAATGTTGCTTAGAATATTTAGGGTGTGTTTTTCCCCCTATTTTCTATTTTTATTTTCATTGAGATCAGAAAAGGAGGATAAAAACATGTTTGCATTATTATTTTCATTTTATATTTTAGAAAACATGAGTTTCATTTCTGGAAATTATGAAAATCAGATAATATCATTTCAAATATTTTCAATATTGAAGATGTGATATATTTTTTGAAATTTGTAACACTTTTGTGACTCCATTCATTACATATGTTTTGATGTTGTAACGTTTTCATGTTATTCCAAATCTTTTGATGTTTTGAAAACTCAATTCACATTTATACTTTATTTTCCAACTATAT
Organism: Lupinus angustifolius; assembly: GCF_001865875.1. Taxonomy (NCBI): domain Eukaryota; kingdom Viridiplantae; phylum Streptophyta; class Magnoliopsida; order Fabales; family Fabaceae; genus Lupinus; species Lupinus angustifolius. Next base: position 5,553 of record NW_017725234.1, read on the forward strand.
CATTATTTATTACTAATCCTTGTCACTTATATTTCTTTATTTCTTAAACTATGTGTATAACCTTAAACATCAAAAGATGTGAAATGAATGGAGTATACTTTTCAATTACTTTCTTCATTAATCAACAAAATGTCAAAATCAATCAATGAGTATTTCACTTATTCAGACCAATACATATCTTCATAATATAATTTCTTACTCTCTCCCTCAACATAACTTTCCTTTGCCCCTCTAACTGGTATTGCTAAAATAGTTTGATGATGAGTGTAACAATATATGACTTTAGGATGAATAATATTGCCTCTTGAAATTATTGAACATTGAATTAAATAATAGAGCACTTGTATGTTACTAATTTATTTTAACTTTAACTTTTTGGAGAACACTTGCAAGTGCGTGATACTCGTTATGACATTCCACACTTCTTTCTGGTAGCTAATTACTAAGTCCAACAATTAAAAGTGTTCAATATATCGTTGATATAAAATCCATTGAAAAATAAAATTCAAGTATCAAATATGAAGACATCTTATAAAATTAGTAACACGATTATTTTAGTGATTAAAATTTACAATTAAATTATTTGCAATGGTAATTGTCCTCAGGTATAAAGTTTAGAATGATGGGTTTGAAAATAAGAAGATAAGAACAAACATGTTTTAAAGAGAGAAAAAAATTTACAATAAAAACATTATATATAAATAGAAAATGTTTCTTAAAACCTAATACACCAACTTGTGGATTTCGATTTTAATTAGATTATGTTAAAAAGATGTTACACACTTACGCTTATTTAATTATTATTGGATTAAGATCCCCATTGTGGCTTTACTGATGGATGAGATCCTCCCGCTCAAAAAATTTATATTATTAATATATTTTGTATCTTAAAAATAAGGTTTAAATATAAGTGGAATGATGACAATTGAACATGTCAAGTAAGTTTTAAAATTGAGAGGTCTCATTTCCTAAATCATTATTGTTAAATTATTACACTTAATATTCAAAAACAAGATCAAAAGAAGACAAGGATAAAGAGAAGCAATATATTCTTTAGTATAGAGTTTGCGGCAATACTTGCACGTCAAGTATATATTCTTTGGTAAATGATTGAGTGTCTTAAACATCATATCACATCTTTTATTTCATAATATTGTACCACTTCATGTAAAATGAGATATGATAGGTCAGAAAAATATTTAATCATTAAGTTTTTAACTTAAATATATATTTTTCAATTAATCATAACTTATAATATATGAAGTAGCACAAATATAGAATAGAAGATGTGTTCTCTTTAAATATGTCGTCAGGGATTCACTATCTACCATTTAGGGAAAGACAAGCAAAACTCACTTTGATGATGTAACAAAGATAATATGTAGAAGTTGGTACCCTATCCTGTCAAATAATATAGGGCCACATACTGAGAAAGAAAGGTTGTACAGGAATATGATCTCCATCCGATCAGATATATTTACCTCAAAAAGATTAGTCTTTAGGTACCTATTTATGATATCCTTAGTGCACACAAAAAAAAAGAAGAAGGGGAAAGTGGAAATAAAATTATTAATAAATTGGACCACTTGAAATTAGTTTGAGTCAAATTGTTAGCTTAGCAAACTAAATTCTTAAATCAAACTAGACGAAGATGAGTTCGATATATTTATATGTATTAGCTCTTGAACCAAATCTATATATGTGAAGTTATTAAAAGATTCAAAACTTACTTCAAAACCCTTCATTTGATTTTCTTTCCCCTTCAAAATCTAATTCATAAACTAACCCTAAGAGAATGTGTTTCTCATTAAAAACAGGCTGTCTTAATAAAAATATTGTACCAATGATTAGAATTTATTTTTTTAAAACTAATTTATTACTTTGTCTAACATTAAAAAAATTATTTTGTTAAACAATTTTAAATTTCAATAGCGTTCATGGGTAAGAGTAAACCAAATTTCATTCTACCTTTGAACAAAAATTGGTGCCTATCAAATTTTTAAATTTTTATTTCCTTTTCACATTTCACTCCACAATTTTTGTAATGGAAGTTTGTCCCCAAGCTTTTTCCTTTAAAGGTATTCACTCTTAGAAATAGTTAGTTTCTATAATTAGCCATTTTCAAAAGTTAGTTTTGGTAGTTGAGTATGAGCTTACTATAAATAGCTTGTGCATTGTATTAGCTGGCAATCAATATGAATCATTGATGAATTTTTACACTCATTTTCTTCTATCTCTAATCTACTATTTTCCTAATTCTAATCTTCTTCTCTCTAAGCTAAGCACATTGTTTCTCTTCATTCTTCTTCTTCTTTCTCGACCTTCTTGTTCAAGGCAGGGAGTGAACTCAAGTTCCTCCAACAAACTAGTATCAAGAGCACAAGTGAGATCCAAGGCCTTCAATCATCTCCAATTTCTTTCTCTTTATTTTCTTGAATGGGGCACACAAGCACAAGCTTTCCAGCTAGCCTACCTTTACTTGGTGGCAAAAAATGGAATAGATGAACCATCCAAATGAGGGCAATCATGGGGTTTCAAGAAATCTCAAAAATTGTTGAGCTTGGTTACCCTCAACTTGAGGCAGATTCATCAGAACAACAAAGATTGGCACACAAGGAGAACAAAAGGAAGGATTGCAAAGCCATGTGCCTTCTTCATTAGTGTGTTGATGAAGCATACCTTGAAAATATTGCTTCAGCCCAATCTTCACAAGAGGCATGGCAGATTTTAGAGAAATCTAACAAGAGAACAGAACAATTGAAGAAGGTTAGACTTCAAACCATGAGGCACCAATATGAATTGATGCAAATGGAGTTGAATGAAAGAGTTTCCCAATTATTCAACAAGATCATTTATCTTACAAACCAGATGAAGGCTTGTAATGAAGCTATAGTTGATCAAGCCATTATTGAGAAGATCTTGAGAACACTTACCCCAAATTTTGATCATATAGTTGTTGCTATTGAAGAATAAAAAATACTTGAAGATTTGAAGCTAGAAGATCTTCAGGGCTTCCTCGAGGCTCATGAGCAAAGACTCATTGAGAGATCCACTAATAAAGTCAGTCAAGCATTGCAAGCTCAGACTAATAAGAAGAGAAGATACTTTGGTAAGAATGGTGAAAGAAACTGAGGTAGGGGGAAAGATTACAAGGGAAAGAACTCTGGCAGCTCTGGATATCAAGATCAAGAAAGAACTGATCTTGATCAAGCATCAACTTACTCAAAAAGAGGAAGTGTTAGCAGTCTGAGGGGAGGGAAGAAGAAAGTAGACAGAAAAAGAGTGAAGTGCTTCAATTGCAGCAAAATTGGCCACTTATGTTCTGAGTGTCAAGCACAACCAAGACAATCTGATACTCACAACAAACAGAATCATTGTGAAGCACATATGGTGAAAGAAGATAATAACTATGCTGATGATGATTCATCCATCTTGTTAATGATGACAACAAGCCAAGGCAATATCAGTGAAGAAATTTGGTATGTGGATTCTGGGTGCTCCAATCACATGACAGGTCATAGATAATGGCTTGTCAACTTTGATGCTAGCAAGAAGAGCAAAGTAAGGTTTGCTGATAATAGAACAATCCAAGCATTAGGGATTGGAGATTTTGTGATCAAAAGAAAAGATGCCAGAAATGCTTTGATTTCTGAAGTGATTTTTGTGCCAAACATGAGTCACAACTTGATCAGCCTTGGTCAGCTATTAGAGAAGGGGTTCTCTGTGAGTTTTCAGGATGATTAACTTGAAATCTTTGATTCAACTAGGAAGAATATCATAAGAGCCCCTCTCACTCAAAATAGAACTTTTCATGTCAATCTCAATGTAGTTGAATCTCAATACCTTAATGCTGAAACACTGAGTGAATATGTATGGCTATGGCACATGAGACTTGGTCATTTGAATTTCAAAGACCTTAGTCTCATGAAAATAAAGGAGATGGTTCTTGGTTTGCCTCCAATTCAGATACCAAATAAGATTTGTGATAGTTTCCAGATCAGCAAGCAACCAAGATCGTCCTTTAGGAAATTCACTACTTCAAGAGCCAATAGTCTTTTGCACATTGTCTATTCTGATGTTCATGGCCCCTTTGAGGTTCCCTCACTTGGTGGAAATAGATATTTTGTCACATTTGTTGATGACTTCAGCATACAAATTTGGCTGTACTTGATCAAACACAAGAGTGATGTGTTTCGTATCTTCAAATCCTTCAAGTGCATGGCTAAAAAACAATCATAAAGATCAATTAAGGTGCTGAGAACTGATGGAGGAGGTGAATGCACTTCCAAAGAATTTGAGTTGTTTTGCATTGAGAATGGAATTCTGCATGAGGTGATTGCACCCTACACTCCTCAGCATAATGGATTAGCTGAAGAAGAAATAGAACCATTCTTAACATGTGATGTGAACCCGAATGAACCTAAGGATGAGTTGAGGAATATAGGTGGGCCCATGACAAGGGCAAGAGCCAAACAAGTGAACAATGCACTTAGCCTACTCATTCAAGACATCAAAGGAACTTCCCTAAGCTCAAACCAAGGGAGTCATCTTTTTCATTACATCACTTTACATGTGGGCCAGCATGGGGCAAATAACCCCCAACCCTTTTAATAGGGCACGGCCATGCACTCAAATGGCTAGGACACATTTATGTTGTCCTAAAACATTTTCCATTAGAATTTAATGTGTCTTGTTTGTCTTTAATTTCAGAATAAATGAACTCTATGATTTGCAATCAATATGGTCTTCATTGCACCGTCCAAAATTAAAGCCTAGAGTGGACTCAAGGAGGGTGACCGAATTCAAAATCCAAGGGGGAAGTTGCCGTCCACATTGAAGCCTTTTGCCTTAATTGTGCCGTCCAACTTTAATTCCAACACAAAGAATTAAGTTGCCACCCACAATTAATCCTAGTTGATCCGTGCAATCAAGCATGGAATCATGTGGATTTAATCATGAAGACTTCAACTAAATAAATGGCCACCTTTTCATTCAAAGTGAACCGTGCCCTCTACATGGAATTAAGAGGCTTTAGTCATGAATGCTTCAAACTCATCAATGAAGACTTCTAGGGAGCCGAATTACCATGAAGACTACCATGAAACCAAGACTTAGCATTAAGGCTTTTTCATAGAATTCAAAGTTTTTCATTTATTTGTATTTTGAATTTTTAGGAGTTCCCATAAGGAATTATACTTGGATATTTCGGTTGGAACAATATCACCAACCTTGGATTATGTCCTATAAATGTAAATTCGGATGGGAGAATAAAACAAGTTTTATTTCGTGTGAAAATACAAGGTTTATACCTTTTGTGTGAGAGTGTCTTCTCCTAACTTCTTGGCTGAACCAAGATTACAAATTCTTATCAAGAACCACGTTCTTGTGGCGAATAGCACCCGGCTTATCAACATCTTTGTTGTGGCGCCATCACCCTTCTACCTTAACCATCTTCTTTTATCCTAAACAATTCAATTCGGCCTAAGTTCATCTTCAAAAATAACCCATCAAAACCGTGGGTTCCCTTGCACCAAACAAGATAGATTGTAGTAAAAAGGATCTCCTGAAGAGAAGAGGTTCTCATCAAGGATGAGGATGAGGATGAGGATAGGATGGGGATAAGGAAGCGGATGAGGATGAGGATAGGATGGGGATGAGGAAGAGGATGAGGATTACAAATTCTTATCAAGAACCACGTTCTTGTGGCGAATAGCACCCGGCTTATCAACATCTTTGTTGTGGCGCCATCACCCTTCTACCTTAACCATCTTCTTTTATCCAACACATTTCCATTCGGCCTAAACATTCACCATCAAAAGAACCACTCAAACCGTGGGTTCAAGGACACCAAACAAGATAGATTGTTGAAGAAAAGGATCTCCTGAAGAGGTTCTCATCAAGTGGTATTCAGAGCTAAGGTTCTTGCTTGGTGTATCAAGTTTTCTTCTTGTAACCGTGTGTACTTTGTCTTTCATTCATTTCAAAAACAACAAAAACCAAATACAAAAGTGTCAAATTTTTCTTCTAGCCGTGAGTCATTTTATTACTTCCTTGCATTCCAAAACAAAAACCAAAAAAAAGTGTCAAAACAAGTCCAAAACCGAAACCAAAAGTTTCAAAAACAAAGAGTCAAGTGTCAAAACCGAAAACCAAACACAAAGTGTCAAAAACAAGGTTTCAAGTGTCCAAACCGAAACCAAAAAGTCCCAAAAACAAAGTGTCAAGTGTCAAAACCGAATACCAAACACAAAGTGTCAAAAACAAAGTTTCTAGTGTCCAAACCGAAACCAAAAAGTCCCAAAAACAAAGTGTCAAGTGTCAAAACCGAATACCAAACACAAAGTGTCAAAAACAAAGTTTCTAGTGTCCAAACCGAAACCAAAAAGTCCCAAAAACAAAGTGTTAAGTGTCAAAACCGAAAACCAAAAAGTGTCCAAAATTTCATACACAAAACCGTGTCACAATTCTTGTTAAGTTGGGTGTTTTTCTTTCACAATTAAGTGATTCTGCCTTGGTTCATTCAAGAAGCCGTGGAGGAGAAGTGAGTGTGAGTGAAACACAAGTGAGTTTGAGAGTTACATCTTCTACCAAATACTTGAGTGAAACACAAAGTAAGGTTGAGAGAAAATGTCTAGTGAAAGTGGGAGCCCAATCATGTCTCCTAGGTCAGCAACACTTTTTGCTAGGATGACAACACAATTTGAGACTCTAAGAAGAGAAATGGAACAAATGAGAATGGAAAATGATAGGAGGTTTGGATACCATGAAAATGGTTATTCAAGTGAGGAGGAAGGAGGAAGAAGGAGAGCAAGGAGAGGGGCACGAAGGGAGGAAAGACTTGAGGGAGTTAAAATAAAGGTTCCCACCTTTATTGGGAAGAATGACCCGGAGGCTTATTTAGAATGGGAACTTAAGATGGAGCAAGTGTTTGAATGTAGTTCTTACCAAGAGAGTAAGAAGGTAAAGGTGGCTGCTCTTGAGTTCAAGGAGTATGCCTTGATTTGGTGGGATCAACTCAATAAGGAGAGAAGGAGGGCTGGAGCCGAGGCTATTAACACTTGGGTGGAAATGAAAGTGTTAATGAGGAGGAGATTTGTCCCTAGTTCATACCAAAGGGATATCCACAACAAACTCCAAAGACTCACTCAAGGGTCTAAGAGTGTGGATGAATATTTCAAAGAGATGGAATTAGCTTTGCTAAGGTCCAACTTTGAGGAGGATAGGGAGGCTACAATGGCAAGGTTCTTGCATGGTCTAAACCAAGAAATTCAAGATGTTGTTGAGCTTCAACACTATGTTGAATTAGATGACTTGGTTCAACAAGCCATGAAAGTGGAGCAACAACTTAAGAGGAGAAAATCAAAATTTTCCTCAAGTTCTAGTTCAAAGTTTCAAAGTTCCAAATGGGTGGATAGAACCAAGAAGGAGGGAGTATCATTCAAAGGTAGTGCATCAACTACCAAAGAAGCCGTGGCCACAAGCCAAGGCAAACAACCAATGGGTTCTAATCAAAGGAGCCGAGATGTAAAATGCTTCAAGTGCTTAGGCCTTGGACATATTGCTTCTCAATGTCCTACAAGGAGAACTATGATCATAAGAAATGGGGAAGTGGAGTCTCAATCCGAGAACTCTAGTGATGAGGAGGAAGATGATCATGAGGAGGAAAGTGTTACCATTCCCGAAGGTGACTTGTTCATGGTGAGGAGGCTCTTAGGAAGCCAAATCAAGGAGGAGGATGCAAGTCAAAGAGAAAACATCTTTCACACAAGATGTATTGTGGATGGTAAGCTATGTTCACTAATTATTGATAGTGGAAGTTGTGCTAATGTGGTTAGTGCAAGATTGGTGTCAAAACTTAATCTTGTGACTAAGTCACATCCCACTCCTTACCGTTTGCAATGGTTAAGTGAAGTTGGGGAAATGATTGTTAATAAACAAGCTGAAATTTGCTTTTCAATTGGGAAGTACATGGATTCGGTTGTGTGTGATGTGGTGGACATGGATGCTAGCCATTTGCTCTTGGGCCGTCCATGGCAATATGACAAGAAAACCACACATGATGGCCGAACTAACAAGTTTTCTTTTGAGCACCAAAACCGCAAGGTTGTGCTATCACCTTTGTCTCCTAAGCAAGTGAGTGAGGATCAAAAAAAATTGAGAGAAAAGATTGAGTTGGAGAGAAAAGAAAGGGAGAGAGAAAATTTGAGTGAAAAGCCAAGTGAAAAGAAAATCAAAATGAGTGAAAAGAAAGAAACAAGCAAAAGCAAAAAGAGTGAGATGACAAAAAAAGAGAGTTATATGGCAACAAAAGGAGAGATAAAGCAAGCTTTGATTTCAAAGCAACCATTATACCTACTCTTTAGTAGGGAGTTTTGCCTAACTTCTAACCCTTCTAATGAAGGAAGTTTGCCTATGTTTGTTGAAAATCTTTTGCAGGAATTTGGTGATGTCTTTCCAAAGGAAGTACCTCACGGGTTGCCACCATTGAGGGGTATTGAGCATCAAATTGATCTCATACCGGGTGCATCTTTGCCTAATAGGCCAGCCTATAGGTGTAACCCAACCGAGACCAAAGAAATCCAACACCAAATTGAGGAATTGATGGAAAAGGGATGGGTTCAAGAGAGCCTAAGTCCTTGTGCGGTTCCAATCATATTGGTACCCAAAAAGGATGGTACTTGGAGGATGTGCACTGATTGTAGAGCCGTAAATAACATAACGGTAAAGTATAGACATCCTATCCCTAGACTAGATGATATGTTGGATGAATTGTATGGAGCCACAACTTTTTCAAAAATCGATTTAAAAAGTGGCTACCATCAAATTCGGATCCGAGAAGGTGATGAATGGAAAACAGCTTTTAAAACTACTTATGGTTTATATGAGTGGCTTGTTATGCCATTTGGGCTAACCAATGCCCCAAGCACTTTCATGCGTTTAATGAATCATGTTTTAAGAGAATTTTTGGGTAAATTTGTGGTGGTTTACTTTGATGATATCTTAATTTACTCCAAAACTTTAGATGAGCATCATGAACATCTAAAGGCTGTTTTGATTGTTTTGAGAAAAGAAAAGTTGTATGCCAATATGGAAAAATGTACTTTTTGTGTGGATCATGTGATTTTTCTTGGGTTTAAAATTAATGCTAATGGGGTCCATGTGGACCAAGAAAAGATTAAGGCCATTCAAGATTGGCCAACTCCCAAAACCGTGACTGAGGTTAGGAGTTTTCATGGATTAGCAAGCTTCTATAGGAGGTTTGTTAAAGATTTTAGCACCTTGGCTTCACCCCTAAATGAACTTGTTAAAAAGAATGTTGTTTTCCATTGGGGTGAAAGACAAGAAGAGGCCTTTAACCAACTTAAGGCCAAACTTACTAGTGCACCTGTTTTATTGCTTCCAAACTTTGCTAAATCTTTTGAGTTAGAATGTGATGCTTCTAACATTGGAATTGGAGCTGTGTTAATGCAGGAAGGTCATCCTATTTCTTATTTCAGTGAGAAGTTAAGTGGGGCAGCCCTTAATTACTCCACCTACGATAAGGAATTGTATGCCTTGGTAAGGGCACTACAAACTTGGCAGCATTACCTACTCTCTAAGGAGTTTGTGATTCATAGTGATCACGAATCCCTTAAGTATCTTAAGGGCCAAGGTAAGTTAAACAAGAGACATGCAAGATGGGTAGAGTTCTTGGAACAATTCCCATATGTGGTGAAACACAAGAAAGGCAAGGCCAATGTGGTGGCCGATGCCCTTTCTAGGAGGCATACTTTGCTTTCCACTTTGGAGACCAAACTATTCGGTCTAGAATGCATAAAGGAGCAATATGGGCATGATAAAGACTTTTCACAAATCTATGCTTCTTGTGTGCATTCGGCCCATAATGGATATTTTAGGCACAATGAATTTTTATTCAAAGAAAAACAATTGTGTGTGCCTAAAAGCTCCATTAGGGATGTTTTGGTAAGGGAATCCCATGAGGGGGGTCTTATGGGGCACTTTGGTGTACAAAAGACTTTAGACATGTTGAAAGAACACTTTTATTGGCCACGTATGAAACAAGACGTGCAAAACTTTTGCGAAAAATGCATAACATGTAAAAAGTCTAAGTCAAGGATCATGCCACATGGCCTTTACACCCCATTAACCGTCCCAGATTCACCTTGGATGGATATATCCATGGACTTTGTTTTGGGGCTGCCCAAGACAAAGAAAGGCAATGATTCAGTCTTTGTGGTTGTTGATAGATTTTCAAAAATGGCACATTTTATTCCATGTAGAAAGATTGATGATGCTAATCATGTTGCTGACTTATTTTTCAGGGAAGTGGTAAGACTCCATGGAATACCACAAAGCATAGTGAGTGATAGGGACGCCAAGTTCCTTAGTCACTTCTGGAGGACCCTGTGGGGGAAGCTTGGCACTAAGCTCCTCTTTTCAACTACTTGCCATCCCCAAACGGATGGGCAAACTGAAGTAGTGAATAGGACTCTTTCCACCCTCTTAAGGACCATAATAAAAAAGAATTTAAGGTCATGGGAGGAGTGTTTACCTCATGTTGAGTTCGCATACAATAGAGCAACTCATAGCACTACTGAATTTTCTCCTTTTGAAATTGTCTATGGTTTTAAGCCACTAACACCTCTTGATTTGTTGCCTATTCCTAATGAATCTATTTTGAAGCACAAGGATGGATGGGCCAAAGCAGAATATGTTCAACAATTACATGAGCAAGTCAAGATTCAAATTGAGAAAAAGAACGCAAGCTATGCAAAACAAGCCAACAAGGGGCGTAAACAAGTGTTATTTGAACCCGGAGATTGGGTTTGGGTACATATGAGGAAGGAAAGGTTTCCTGAACAAAGGAAATCCAAACTTCTTCCAAGAGGAGATGGTCCATTTCGAGTGCTACAAAAAGTCAATGACAATGCCTACAAGCTTGAACTTCCAAGTGAGTATGGTAACATAAGTGCTACTTTTAATGTCTCTGACTTAACTTTTTTTGATGTAGGTGATGGAGACTTAATTTCGAGGTCGAAATCTCTTCAAGAAGGAGGGGATGATGTGAACCCGAATGAACCTAAGGATGAGTTGAGGAATATAGGTGGGCCCATGACAAGGGCAAGAGCCAAACAAGTGAACAATGCACTTAGCCTACTCATTCAAGACATCAAAGGAACTTCCCTAAGCTCAAACCAAGGGAGTCATCTTTTTCATTACATCACTTTACATGTGGGCCAGCATGGGGCAAATAACCCCCAACCCTTTTAATAGGGCACGGCCATGCACTCAAATGGCTAGGACACATTTATGTTGTCCTAAAACATTTTCCATTAGAATTTAATGTGTCTTGTTTGTCTTTAATTTCAGAATAAATGAACTCTATGATTTGCAATCAATATGGTCTTCATTGCACCGTCCAAAATTAAAGCCTAGAGTGGACTCAAGGAGGGTGACCGAATTCAAAATCCAAGGGGGAAGTTGCCGTCCACATTGAAGCCTTTTGCCTTAATTGTGCCGTCCAACTTTAATTCCAACACAAAGAATTAAGTTGCCACCCACAATTAATCCTAGTTGATCCGTGCAATCAAGCATGGAATCATGTGGATTTAATCATGAAGACTTCAACTAAATAAATGGCCACCTTTTCATTCAAAGTGAACCGTGCCCTCTACATGGAATTAAGAGGCTTTAGTCATGAATGCTTCAAACTCATCAATGTGCCGTCCACATTCATTCAAGTGAGTCGTGCCATATACATGGAATCATGAAGACTTCAAGGGAGCCGAATTACCATGAAGACTACCATGAAACCAAGACTTAGCATTAAGGCTTTTCATAGAATTCAAAGTTTTTCATTTATTTGTATTTTGAATTTTTAGGAGTTCCCATAAGGAATTATACTTGGATATTTCGGTTGGAACAATATCACCAACCTTGGATTATGTCCTATAAATGTAAATTCGGATGGGAGAATAAAACAAGTTTTATTTCGTGTGAAAATACAAGGTTTATACCTTTTGTGTGAGAGTGTCTTCTCCTAACTTCTTGGCTGAACCAAGATTACAAATTCTTATCAAGAACCACGTTCTTGTGGCGAATAGCACCCGGCTTATCAACATCTTTGTTGTGGCGCCATCACCCTTCTACCTTAACCATCTTCTTTTATCCTAAACAATTCAATTCGGCCTAAGTTCATCTTCAAAAATAACCCATCAAAACCGTGGGTTCCCTTGCACCAAACAAGATAGATTGTTGTAAAAAGGATCTCCTGAAGAGGTTCTCATCAACATGGTTAGGAGCATGCTAAAGTCAAGAAACTTAACACATGGCTTATAGGGTGAGGCTGCACCAACAACAACATATGTTCTTAATCATTGCCCAACAAAGAAATTAGAATCTAAAGTGCCTGAGGAAGTCTGGTCTGGTAGGAAGCCCTCAATTACACGCTTTAGAATCTTTGCATCAGCTTGCTATAGACATATCCCTGATCAGAAAAGAAGAAAGTTGGGTGACAAGAGTGAGCTTTTGATCTTTGTGGGTTATCATTCCACGAGATCTTATAAGCTATTCAATCCTAAGACTAATCAAGTCTTGTTTAGAAGGGATGTGCACTTCAATGAGTCAAGCATTTGGACTGAGAAATAGAAGATGACAGAACCTGTAGTTCAAATTCCTCTTGAATGGAATCCAAGTGACCTCATATCATATGAAACTTTGAATCCTAGTGCAATTGAGCCTTAGTTAGAAGCTGGAATTAATGATTGTGATGCAAGTAGGCCCTCCAGAATGAGAAACCTACCATCTAGGCTAAGGGAATGCGAAATCCTACCTAATGATGTGGTCATAGATGAAGGTGAGCTAGTTTAGTATCTTGCACTATTTGCATATACTAAACCTATCACAGTGGAGGAAGCTTTTGACAACAAGGTGTGGAAGGAAGCTATGGAAGAAGAATTAAGGTCCATTGTTAAGAATGAGACCTAGGATTGGTTCAACTTCCAAATGATCAAAAACCAATTGTAGTGAGATGGGTTTTCAAGAAAAAACTCAAACCAGATGGTTCCATTGGCAAACACAAAGCAAGATTGGTAGCTAAGGGCTTTATGTAGAAGGAAGGTGTGGATTTCTCTGAGGTTTTTGCTCCTGTCACCAGACTTGAAATAGTTAGCTTGATAGTGGCTCTAGCAACCAAGAATAATTGGGAGATGTGGCAACTTGATGTGAAATCAACCTTTCTTAATGGTTCACTTAATGAGAAGGTTTACATAAAACAACCCCCTGGATTTGTGATAAGAGATAGTGAGGACAAAGTCTATAGATTGAAGAAGGCTTTCTATAGATTGAGGCAAACTCCAAGAGCTTGGAATAGAAGAATTGACGCATTCGTCTTGAAAGCAGGGTTCAAAAAATGTGATGTTGAGCATGGTGTTTATGTGAAGTGCACAAGTAACAATCATGTCCTCATCATCTATTTGTATGTTGATGATCTCCTAGTTACTAGAAGCAATTTAGATGGAGTTGAATTGATTATGCAGAACCTGAAATCAAAATTTGAAATGTCTGATCTGGGCAGGCTGTCTTACTTCTTAGGCATAGAGTTTAGACAAATTGACGGAGGAATATTTATGAACCAAAGAAAGTATACACAAGATGTTCTAAAGAAATTCAACATGGTTAATTGCAATTCAGCTGAGACACCAGCAAAGCCAAATTTGAAACTGGACAGAAGTGACACTAAACCTACTGTTGATGGCACTGAGTTCAGACAAATGGTTGGTTGCTTGAGATTTATTTGCCATACCAGACCTGAAATCTCATTCAATATTGGATTGGTAAGTAGATTTATGAGTGATTCAAGGAAGTCTCATCTTATTGCATCCAATAGAATCCTAAGGTACCTTAGTGGTACGATTGATTTTGGAGTCTTCTTCTTCAATAAATCGGAGAAATGCAGGCTGCAACTCACTGCATACTGTGATTCATATTGGTCTAGGGATTTGATGGAGAGGAAGAACACTATGGGCTATGTCTTTATGTTGTGTGGCTCACCAGTTTCGTGGTGCTAAACGAAATAGGAAATTGTTGCTCTTTCTACTTGTGAAGCTAAGTATGTTTCAGTTTGCCATGCTACTTGTCAAGCCTTGTGGATGAGTTCATTACTTGAAGAGTTGATGGTTGGGTTTGAAGGTAGTGTGCAGCTCTCTATTGATAATAAATCAACTATTGATTTGGCAAAGAATCCAGTTGGGCATGGTAGAAGCAAGCATATAAAAGGAAGTATCACTTCCTTAGAGACCAAGTGGGGAAAGGCAAGATTTGTTTGAAGTATTGCAAAACTGATTTGCAAGTTGCTGATGTGATGAAAAAATTTGTGAAAGTTGATAGATTTAGGGAGTTGAGGAGGTTATTGTGTGTGATATGTTTAGTAACAAATGTTTTAGAATTAAGGGGGAGTGTTAGAAATAGTTAGTTTCTATAATTAGTCATTTTCAAAAGTTAGTTTTGGTAGTTTAGTATGCGCTTACTATAAGTAGCTTGTGCATTGTATTACTTGACAATCAATATGAATCATTGCTGAATTTTCACACTCATTCTCTTTTATCTCTAATCTACTATTTTCCTAATTCTAATCTTCTTCTCTCTAAGCTAAGCACACTATTTAAGTGAACTCAAGCTCCTCCAACATTCACAAGCCTCCAAAACTGAACTCATGTAAATATCATTTTATTCAAGAAATACTTTTTTCAGAACAAAATATATGACAAAAATAATGACAAAATTCAAAATAAATTAAATCTAAAAGAATAAAATTAGAATATATAATCGAACCATTCTCCCATTTTCAACTTGCTTTGAAATTGAGCAGAAAACCTCAATAAATCATTTGGAATTTAATAAGTAACTTTTAAAAGATTTTTCTAAATGGTATTTGTGAAGGACAAAACAAAACCATCATGAGACATTGATACTAGAGAAAAAAGTGGAGTAAAAAAACTAATAAAATAAAAAATTACAAATCAAAATTGTTACATATTTGTACATTTGTTTAAAAACATGTGCTAAGAATAGGTTAAAATGTATCTTTTATTCGTCTTTTAATATTTTACAATTACTATTAAAGCTTTGTGAACATCTTTATATGGTTAATGTCATTGCATAAAAATAAATAGTGATAAAGGATACATCACCATTTTTATTTTGAAGTAAAAAAAATTGAAAAGCTGAATTTACAAGTTATAAGCTTATCATCTGTATACCGAGTACAGTTACAAAACGGGGACAAAACGTATACCGAGTATAATTTCATTATTTTACTTAGTCATCAGATTGAAAAACTTGTCTAGTAATATAAATATGCATTAGGATCTATTGTACATAATAGTGGTAAGATAAACAAAACAACTCTTAAAAAAATGTAAAATTATAACGCGTGCAATTTAAAAAATCATAACCTGTCTAGTGATATATACACACATGCTGGCTGGTAAAGGAATATTTGGCTTTGACCATCTACATAGTTAAGCATGTTATGTTTCACATTCAAAATACTTTTTAAATACATTTCATATAGAACAGTTAATTGAAAACCAAATATCAGACAGAATCAAAGGATAGCTGAATATAATGCTTTATATACATATATCACCGACTTTGAGCTAGTCTCATTCTACCATAACTCATAAATCATATATCATTGAGATTGAGACTGAGACTAATATTTTGAAGTTAAAAAATCCAAATGCTTAATTTACAAGTTAAGCTTATTCCTCTGGAAAACCGAATTTTCAAACAAAATCAAAGGTTGACTGATTTTGAGGCTTTGAGCTATAGCATCACATCAATGACTTTGAGCTAGTCTCATTCCACCATAAGTCATGAATCATATATCAGACTTCTAATTTATTTCTTTCTATTTCTATATATATCGAAAGTTTAAAAATCATTATCTAATAGATATAACATTGGTTTCAGTTTGTGAATAAAACAGTAAATCTGAAGTCTCTTGCTACTATCATGGACATGGACTACAAACCAAATAACTATGAACACAACAGTCAGACCACAACAGCAGGTCAACCAGCCCGTGCAGCAGCGTCCTACCACCAACTCTTCCTTGCCCTCATCTTTGTCCTCTTCGAACGCATCAAGAACATATTTCAGCAACTCAAGGATGATTGTATGATGTGTTGGTTCAACCTCCAAAACATGGTTCGCAGTTTAGTGAACTTGATGCAGATAATTTCTCCGGTTGGTGATGATCACAATGAAGGAATGAAGGGAGAAGAGTTCCATATTGAAAAGCAAAATCAGAAAGAACTCGAAGAAGACAAAGAGAATGACATAAATATGGTTGGCCAATCCTCAGAGCATTTCTGCAGTGTATGCCTTGAGTTTAAAGGAAAATCTGATATGCTAAGACTAAGAGATAAGTGCAACCACCCGTTTTGCAATGGAAACATATCCAACCATGTGGCTGCTCAAATACAGCAAATCAAGGATGACTGTGTACAGTTTCGGATGGAGCTCCAAAGATTTTCTGATATGATGGAGAACTTGATGAATAGAACATCGGTCGTTGATAAAGATCATGGTCAACAAAAGAAGACAGAAGAGTTCCATGTACAAAAGCAGAAGGAAGAAGACAAAGAGAACAACACAAAGGTTGTTGACCAACCTTCAGAATGTGTCTGTGGTATATGCCTAGATTTCATAGCAGAATCTGATATGTTCAGAGGAGGTAAGTGCAACGATTTGTTTTGCATTGACTGCATATCCAAGCATGTGGCTTCTAAAATACAGCAAAACAATTTGGAGGTGAAATGCCCAATTCCAAGCTGTAGTGTGGAATTAAAGCCAGAATATGTTCTGTCCATTTTGCCTAAGGATGTTATTGATAGATGGGAGTTTGCAAAATATGAGTCTTCTATTACTCTTTCACAGAAGGTTTATTGCCCCTTTAAGAATTGCTCTGTTCTATTGGTGAATGATGGAAAAAATGGAAAAGTCGTGACCAGATGTCAGTGCCCCTACTGTCACAGGCTTTTCTGTGCGCAGTGTAAGATTCCATGGCATTCACAAATGAGTTGTAAGGAATTCCAAATGTTGAAAAAGAATAAAGGTGAAAATTATTTGGATGCGAAGTTTTTGGAGTCAGCCAAAGCTAACAAGTGGCGAAAATGTCCAAACTGCTCTTTCTATGTCCAAAGGACAAGTGGATGTGAACACATGACCTGCAGGTTGTATTAGCTTAGCTATCCCTACCTGCTCTTGCTGATCCTTAACAATTTAAAAGACTATATAACTCTGAATCTATGCATTTTTTTAGAGTTTAATATATGTGACATTATATCATCTATCGTTGATTTAGATTACATTTATTTGACAATCAATGATTAATACATGAATGATGGATGATTTGTTGACAGTATGAAAAACAGTTATACTGTGAGTGTATACATATTAAATCTTTTTTTTATTACATCATTACATAATAATATGAAAGAATGCAAAATAGTTATACTCCTCCAATTGTATTTTCCAGGTGTGGATGCAACTTCTGTTATAGGTGTGGGGCAAAATGGGAGTTCGGACATACATGCAAATGGTCATCAGTCAACATAGGATTTCACAGGTAGTGTTGAAGATGTTAGCACAAAGTATACAAATTTGAATTTTACAAATAGCAATTCTAGGATACCGTATGCTTATCTACACCATACCAATAAAACAAATTTTTTTTTGAGATACGCCGTTTTCCAAAATAGACATCAATATTTTGAACAAATCAAATGATTGTCTTGGATATTTTCTATAATGAAGAACACAACCCTGAGTATTTATGATGCTTTTGTATGGCAAGGCAGCAACGTGCATGATAAGCGAAGCATAAAGTCTTGGAATGTCTGAGATAAGCTGCATAACAAGTTGTCTAACTAGGATTTTAATTACTGGCAGAAAATGAAAACATGTTTTTTCCGGTTTATTAATTTTCTGTTGCATGAAAGAACCATGATTGTGTTGATTCCATCAGATACAGTTCATCCATGATGGAAGGCTATTATTTGCTTTCAGTAAGTACTTATGAAAATAATTTAATACAACAGTTGAGTATTTACCTTAAGACAACAGCGTTGCTGCATGCTTACTAGTCGGGCATTCAGTTTCTTAAATTTTAAACTGACTCAAATTCACTTGTACAATGTTAATATCAGATGGAAGAACAGTTATAAGCTCGTATGGAAACAATGCAGGAAGTTCTAGCTATTAATCATCACAAGGGAAGAGAGTTTGTAGCTTAAATTCTAGCTAAGAGAGCAGCAATGTAAATAGAGTTATGCTGGCATTATCTACGCAAGACTCAGACCAAATATACAATATACATAGAGTTAATAAGTATTTTGAAGCACCCAACTTGGCTATGTAAATATGGGTAACTTCAAAGTTGTGATACCAATCTTAGTACTCCTAGGTAACTCCTCTATGTTTACTGAAGACTCACTTGTTAGCACTTGTTCCACCTTTTCTAGCTATCTTTTACTTCTATTTAATTTGTTCTTTTGAAGAAATTCTTCTCTATTAATGTTTAACAATATAATTACAATGAATTACAAATCTCAATTTTCTAATCTGCACTTCGTTCGGCAGAGTGAAACTGTCAACCAAATCACAATTTCTATGTACAAAACTATGGCTAAATATTTAAAAAAACTATAGCTAAACATACTTACCAGCCTAGCTAAGGGAAAGGGTGACAGCGATAGGATAGGTCAGCACCTGCTATGCTGAGAACCTTCCTTCACATCAAAGACAAAGATGCCTCACATGAGCGATCGACAAGTTCACGTTGCTCACACTACAAAGGTAGTCCACATTCATAGCATTGTCAGTTTGAGGCTGCTGAAAGGATAAGGTCATGTATTCTCTCTACCTCCTCTCTAAACATACCCCTATAAATAGTGACTTCAGCGTTGGAGTTCCTTGTCAGATACCCACTCAAGGCGGTCCTAGCTTGACACCTGGTTTAGCCCAAGATCTGACCATAGTCACTGAACTCGCTAGTCACCCCACGAACCGCGTACCAATTCGTGGTGCGTTCACAACCCAATTCACATTATTTGGCAACTTGGTTCGTATCTGTTAGAGGACCCAACCATGACTGCTTCACGTCCTCCAAACTCCAAAGGTAAGTCATCTTTGGTTGGTTTCATGGCAAGAGAAGGTAAATACACCAAAAGCAAACAGAAAAGATACATAAGAGAGAAAGAGAGTTGGAGAGGAAGGGGATGACGACTGCAAAAGTTGAGGGAAGATAAAACCCTAAGCAAAAGTAGTTAAGTTTAGGTTGACCGATTTGGGCTTATTTTATGTGTTGTCTACCAGTAAGGTAAGATTACACCTAGAGGGGGGGGGGGGAATAGGGGTCGCGGATCACTAGTCCCGCATTTCCGATATTTGCGCAGAATACAAAGTTGTTGCAGTTAATCGATTATCAACAAGCTTAATTGATTAAGGACAATTCAATTCATCAATTATTATCAATACGTTAATTGATTATCCTGATTGTTATACTTTGAAAATCAGTTTTCTTGCTTCGTAACAACTGTGACGATTCTTGATCTTTATTATTCTAAGATTGATTCTTGATTAATAACACATTAACACAGTAAGCAATTAATCACAGAAAAGCCAAGCAAAACAGAAAGCAGTAAAGACATAATTGTAAAGAGATAGGGATAGAGAAAATGCACTCGAGGATTTTTATCCTGGTTCGTTTGCGGTCCACTGCAAACTACATCCAGGCCTCCCAGTTTATCTGGGAGATTTTTCTTCACTTATCAAAAATGTAATTTACAACCACACTTCCAATACAACGAGACAAAAACTTCATTCTTGAAACCGATGAGCCACTAAGCTCGGTTTATCTAATGAAGACTCCTAATTCTCAACCAGTGAAGATGCTACACATCACGAGAATTCTCCTTAAGTTACAGATTTTTCACCGAGTTATTTAGTACACTAGATTATGTGGATAACGACTCTTAATTCGGCTCTAATCACCCTTGACAGAGAGATCTCACAAAACAACCCTAAGACCTAATTATGAAATCATGCAAGGTGTTTTCAATTGAATGAAAAACATTTTGGCGCAATGAAAAGAATTTTCTCTCTTTTCTCTCTCTTTTCACTCTTGAAGCTTATGCAAGAAAACCTCAAAGAAACAACAAGAAAGCTTTGAAACTTTTTAGCACCATGAATCTTTGGTTTTCTCTCTCAGATAATTTTTCGATTCTTTCTCAATGAAGGTGAAAAGCTATTTTAAAAATGGAATCAATTATGTTTCAAAATAACAAAATTAACTAATAACTGATACAATAGATGTTAATCGATTAAATGGCCACATTAATCGATTAACAATTTCTTTAAAAATGAATTTTCAGTTATGGCTTAATCGATTAAAATGTTCTTAATCAATTAATAGACAGAAATCCTGGGAGGTTATATTCTGTCCATTTAATCGATTATGACTTTCATTAATCGATTGAAGATTTGTCCAGGACTTAATTGATTACCAAATGGGTTAATGGATTAAAATCACTTAAAATGGTTTTTCTATTTATGCGACAAATACCTTATATGATGAATGAGTCTCCAACATGATTTTTAGAAAGAATGAAGCCATTATGCACAAAACCATGTATGTATGAATGCAAATGCATGAGTGTCATTTATCATATATATATATATATGTATGATGATGTTATGCCTTATTCTATATGATTTTAATTTTAGATTTTTTGTGAGACACTTCCATCTTGGGTTTACCTAACCTAAGACTCAATACTAGGCAATCAACTTAGAACTCTAGAATGTAAAAAGCAAACCTAGACTCTATGATGTTGACCTTGAGTTCTTGGTGTGTTGTTTGTTGAGATGTCCATGTCTTCAAGCTTCCATATAAGACCTTTGACTATTTTCCATTTCAATCTCCCCTTTTTTATGATAACAAACACTGAAACAATTTCTTTGTTTGATGACTTGAAGCTGGACATAATATGTTTGCATAGGGTTGAATTAGAATGCGTTGCTACCCCTCACTTTGTTCTCCCCCTCAAACCATATAAGAGGTAATAGTAGGGTAGCAACATGAATACTTGCGGAAGCTCACTTCAACCTGCAAAATAGCCCAAACAACACCTTTCTCCCCCATTTGGCATGATCAAAAAGCTATGACAGATTATGATATTAAAAGCCAAAAGTAAGGAAATATATACACAGTTTACTGCTATATGGTCTTCTATTTTCTTTGGTTTATAGCAAAGACCTTCATGATTACCTACATTTCTAGATGTAGCAAGTAGGTTGTTCAGGTTATAACTACTATATGTGAATTTTTCCAATTTATATTTCAAGTCAGAAATTTCAGCATTTAATACATCACAATTATAACATATAAGGGGTTAAATTAATTTAGTGGTGCAACTACATGAGGCAGGTGAGTAGATGAGATCTAGAGTTTCATTTTCTACTTTCAATTCATTTAATTCTTCTTGCATCTTAGTTATTTTTCTTTCATGCAACAAAATGACTCGTTTTCTATCTACATTTATTTTTGTCAGTTTCTTAAGTTCCTCATGCAACTCAACAAATGCACTATATAATTCATTGTAAGTAGGAGACTCATCGGAACACGAAGAAGA
Organism: Lupinus angustifolius; assembly: GCF_001865875.1. Taxonomy (NCBI): domain Eukaryota; kingdom Viridiplantae; phylum Streptophyta; class Magnoliopsida; order Fabales; family Fabaceae; genus Lupinus; species Lupinus angustifolius. The sequence goes on from NW_017725234.1 coordinate 27,254, forward strand.
GTCAGAAAAATGTACCTCAATCGTATCATCCGGATTGCTGGTGCTGCCAGTTTTGTGAGTGTTTATCATTAAGCACAATTTGGCGGTCTCCTCTTCATCGGATGTGCTACTCGTTATCTCGTCCTCTAGAACATCCCATACAATGTAAGCCTTATTGAATTTAAAGTCTCGGGGGTTGCTTTTATCGTGTTCAACCTTCTTGAGGTGACTCGGGCATTGGAATTTCATATGGCCCGGTTTGCCACACTCATGGCAAATGAGGCGATCTTTGAGAGTTTTGCCTCGTCTGGTTGAATCAGTTGCCTTCTTCTTTTGAAATCGTTTAAATCCTCCTTTCTTATTGAGAAACTTGCCAAACTTTATAACCATAAGATTTAACATTTCATCATCTAATTCAGACCCTGAATCATCATCATCTCTCTCTTCTTATGATTGTGAAGATGTAGCTTTTAGAGAGATGCCCTTTTTCTTTCGGTCAGAATCTTCATGCATTGTTAAGCGGCCCAACTCCATTTCGTGTTCTTGGAGTTTTCCAAAGAGAGTTGCTAATGGCATAGTGTCTAAGTCTTTAGACTTCATACTTGCTTTTACCTAGGGCTGTCATTTCCTATCAAGACAACACAACACTTTATTAGTAAGTTCACCAATAGCAAAATTCTTATCTAAAGTAATTAAATGATTTACAATATGAGTGAATCGATTTTGCATTTCATTTATCGATTCATCAGGAAACATTCTAAACAACTCATATTCATGTATCAAAGCATTTAATCGAGCACGCTTAACCTCACTTGTGCCTTCGTGGGTTACTTGCAAAGTATCCCACATTTCCTTTGAATTTAGGCATTGTGACACCCGAAAGAATTCGTCGTATGATAAGGCAGAGGTTATAATGTTCTTTGCCTTGAGATTATGCCGGACTTTATGTCTTTCATCGTCAGTCCATAATCCCTTTCGTTTTTCTTTGGGTTCACCATCCACTACGTGAAGTGTAGTGAAAGGCACGTTGACAACAGAGTCCCAAATCTCTGTGTCTATTTCCTCTATAAAGATTCGCATGCGCACTTTCTAGTAGGCATACCCTTCACCACTGAAAATCAGAGGGCGGTTGATGGATGCGCTATCACCACCGAAGGGGTTTGTGGAACCCATAGTGATTAATCTCTCGGATCAACGAATTTAGTGGCCAAGCTAGCAATTTTTCCTAGCTCTGATACCACTTGTTGGGTACTAGTAAGGTAAGATTACACCTAGGGGGTGAATAGGTGTCACGGATCACCAGTCCTGCTTTTCTGATATTTGCGTAAAATACAAAGCTGCTGCAGTTAATCAATTATCAACATGGTTAATTGATTAAGGACAACTCAATTAATCGATTATTATCGGTACGTTAATCGATTATCCTGATTGTTATACTTTGAAAATTGGTTTTCTTGCTTCGTAAAAACCGTGACAATTCTTGATCTTTACTATCCTAAGTTTGATTCTTGATTAACAACAAATTAACACAGTAAGCAATTAATCACAGAAAGCCAATCAAAACAGAAAGTAGTAAAAATAGAATTGTAAAGAGATATGGATAGAAAAAATGCGCTCGTGGATTTTTATCCTGGTTCGTTTGCGCTCCACTACAAACTACATCTAGACCTCCCGGTTGATCTGAGAGATTTTTCTTCACTTATCAGAAATGTAATTTACAACCACACATCTAATACAACGAGACAAAAATTTCCTTCTTGAAACCGATGAGCCACTAAGCTCAGTTTGACCCCTTATCTACGCCTACTTGGATACCACACCATTCGTGCAATTTGGCCCCAACCGAAACTCTTGCTCGAATCAAGACTTCCTGTCTAATGAAGACTCCTAATTCTCAACCTGTGATGATGCCACACATCGCGAGAATTCTCCTCAAGTTGTAGATTTTTTGCTGAGTTACTTCGCACACTAGATTGTGCGGATAACGACTCGTAATTTAGCTATAATCACCCTTGACAGAAAGATCTCACAAAACAGCCCTAAGACCTAACTATGAAATCATGCAAGGTGTTTTCAATTGAATGAAAAACATTTTGGCGCAATGAATAGGATTTTCTTTCTTTTCTCTCTCTTTTCACTCTTGAAGCTTATGCAAGAAAACCTCAAAGAAACAACAAGAAAGGTTTGAAACTTTTTAGCACCATGAATATTTGGTTTTCTCTCTCTCATATAATTTTTCGATTCTTTCACGATGAAGGTGAAAAGCTATTTTAAAAGTGGAATCAATTCTGTTTCAAAATAACAAAATTAGCTCATAACTAATACAATAGATGCTAATCGATTAAATGACCACCTTAATCGATTAACGGTTTCTTTAAAAATGAATTTTTAGTTATGGCTTAATCGATTGAAAATGTGTTTAATCGATTAATAGACATAAATCCTGGGAGGTTACATTCTGTAACTCCATTTAATCGATTATGACTTTCCTTAATCGATTGATGATTTCTCCAGGACTTAATCGATTACCAAACGGGTTAATCGATTAAAATGGTTTTTCTATTTATGCGGTCAATACCCTAAATGATGAATGAGCATGCAACATGATTTTTAGAAAGAATAAAGCCTTTATGCACAAAACCATGTATGTATGAATGCAAATGCATGAGTGTCATTTATCATATATATGTATGATGATATTATGTCTCATTCTATATGATTTTCATTTTAGACTTTTTGTGAGACACTTCCATCTTGGGTTTACCTAACCTAAGACTGAATACTAGGCAATCAAATTAGAACTCTAGAATGTAAAAACCAATCCTAGACTCTATGATGTTGACCTTGAGTTCTTGACGTGTTGTTTGTTGAGATGCCCAAGTCTTCAAGCTTCCATATAAGACATTGTCTTCATCAGAACTTCGTATGTCAGTTATAATGGTATCCTTTGACTATTTGCCATTTCATTATGGGTTGACCCATTTAGTTTATTTTTGTAGGTTGGATCACTTAGAGCTTATTTTTGTAAGTTGGACAAGTACTGAAATTAGGAATTTATATTCTCATTTTATTTTAATTTAAAAATTGAATTTAAACTAATTATTATTAAATGTAGTTGGTTAATATATGAAATTATTTATATAACTTAATTTTAGTAAAAAACATTATTATTAACATATAACTAATAAGTAAATAAAATATAACATTGGAGTTTCAAATAAAAAATTACATGAAATTAACTAGTATATTTGTTAAATATAGCCCTAGTGAACGCATAATTTGACAAGTAGCGTATTGCGCACCGCATATCCGTACCCGTACCGAAGAGTATCACGTATCAGGTAACAATGGATATGACAACTCTCCAAGGTTGGCTATTTCCCGGATCATCAAGCAAGACAATTTAGATATTGGCAGCCCCTCTTCAACACATAAGAACCAGCTTAAAATAATTGTTTAAGTTGAACTAAGGGTTTAATCACACTTTTGAGTCAGAATTGTGCGAACATTATTCAAAGGAAATAAAGCAGTAAAATTATGCAGAAAATTAATTAATGGGAGAAAAATTGTTGCACTGGTAGTAAGATACTTGACCTATCACAATTATCTTCATAAAGAATCAATCCACTTATCCTCTAGCCACTCTCATGTAATAAGAGAAACTTACATAGTTCAATATATCAATCCACTTATCCTCTTCACTCCTCTTCTTCTTGCCAATCTCTTTCCCAGCTTCGTTCTTTCCGCGACCTCACATTTTTATTCTTCGGAGAAATTTGATTTGAAATCTGAGGATCCATGCTTGCAGAGAAAATGAGATATTCATGGAAGGGGTAAAAGGGATATTTACGTAGCATTAGTATGTAGAGAGTTCGGTAGAACCCACGCTAAAACGACTAAATGAAAATGGATCTAGAGAAAATTCACAAGGGATTATTGGAACTACTTGCTTCAATTAATGCACCATGCGACTTTTAGGCTTAAAATAAAAAACCCTCAAATCCCACTTAAGATGGAAGAAACATATGTATAAAGTAGTTTATAAATCCTTAATGCTCTTTCGACTTGAGTGTGTTTAATATGGATTAGTTTTTATTTTCAGTTTATAAATTATGAAATTATAATTTGTTAAGATTATAATCTGTTAATTTGTTACTTTAGGTGAAAATTGAATATAAATTAATCTGTTTTGTTTAGGTAAGATAGAAAGATTGTTTTTTACATAGTAAATTACATAAAAAGGTATGATGTTATTTGCTTATGTTATGATTATTTTTGTTGTTTTTTACACAACTTTTTAAATATACATTTTTTAATATTTACCATCATATATATTTTTACTATAATTTTTTTAATTTTATTGCATAATAAAGACTAAAAAATATATTAAAATAAAATAATATGAGGTTATTTTTCTTATGTGGTGATTATTTTAAATATAGATTTTTTATATTTATCATCATATATGTATCTTACTCAAAGACTTGCATTTTTTAAATATACATTTTTTATACCATCATAATATTTTGTAACTTTTATTACTTCATTACAAAGGCTAAAAAATTAAAATAAAAGACAGTATATAAATCAATATTTAAAAACGACATGACACATATTTATAATATGGAGTTTGGTGGAAGAGTAAATGAGAAGAGAGATAACCTTGAAAATAAGGGTAAAATAGGAATTGACATTTCAATCGGAAAAGTAAGCCAAGTTTGAAATAAACAACACATAGTGGAGGAGCTTCTATTTTTGGCTTATTTTCCCTTAAAAATAAGTTGAGTTTATAATCTGGATAGGTTACCAAGCATACTTATGGTGCAACTTTAAGTTTATTTTGCCAAAAAATAAGCCAAAACTAAGCCAAAACTACAAACTTTAATCCATATCAAACATGCACTAAGGGGTGTGCCTATAGATGACAAAACAGGCAATGCCCACGGGCATGCCTGCATAACCTGCATTTTTTTTTGCGGGCATGACATACAAATTTTGCCCATTTTGCCTGCCAAACCCGCGAGCATTTCCATTGAGCAATGCAGACGGCCTGCGGGCGGCCAACGAACATAATTTAAGGAAAGATTAAGAAATTTTCAAATAAGTTATGATGTAATGTGATTTTTAACCCCTAAAAAATTATAATCTAATGTGACTTATTCAAGTTCATATAAAATATCAAAGTTTTTCTAATTTTTTTTATCTTCAACTACTTTATTTAATTTTATTTTATTTATTAGATGAGTTTTTTATTTTTTTAATTATTCAACAATGCCCGCCAGCCGCTTGCAAGCCTATTAGCCCGTTTTAAAACGAACAGGACATTGAATTTTGTCCATTAAATCAATGTGGTCATGCCCGCACCCGCTTAAATTTTTGCACGCATTTGCGGGCACGAGCAACCATCTCTAGTTGTGCCCCAAGGAATATAATGAATTTTGTGATGGATGAGGTAGTTTATAAACCCTTAATGTTCTTTAAATATGTAATGTTAAATTGTTCGAACTTTCCGTGTAATTTTGAAAATGTGATAGTTGCATAAGATTATCTTTATATTATGTTTAATTTTATGTAAATTTTACTTTTTATTTTATAATGGGGTAATCACAAGTCTTTTTCTCAATGTTCAGGGTGGCGGATAAGGCATGACATTTCATGCTCTTTTCACAAACGGACATTCATATGTCCACCTTATTTAGGTCGACATTACATAAACATTAAGACTGACAATGAACTGAACCAACTCGTTATTCGTTCGAAATTTGATTTATTATTTAGCTTGACAAACTTGGTTCATGAACCAAACGAGCCGAACTTGAGCTGAAAACTGAGTTCATTAAATAAACGAGTCGAACTTAAGTTGGATACAGTTCGACTCGTTAGGTTCATTAGGTTACTCGATAATATATTATATATATATATATATATATATATATATATATATATATATATATATATATATATATATATATATATATATATATATATATATATATATA
>NW_017725235.1:0-19810 GCF_001865875.1 Lupinus angustifolius
ATAATAATAATAATAATAATAATAATAATAATAATAATAATAATAATAATAATAATAATAATAATAATAATAATAATAATAATAATAATAATAATAATAATAATAATAATAATAATAATAATAATAATAATAATAATAATAATAATAATAATAATAATAATAATAATAATAATAATAATAATAATAATAATAATAATAATAATAATAATAATAAATAAGGGTATGATTGAAAAACAAAATAAAATTTGTATTGAATTTCCAAAAATATAAAAAATATGGAAGGGATGGAATATGATGTATTAGCTCTTTTTTGTTCAATTTAAAGAGTTATTTTCAATATCCTTCAATATGAATAAATCTTTTACGCTATATAAAAAATGAGTTCGTAGAATAATTGTCTTATTAGTTATACGATTAAGTTTTTAAACATTTTTTATGCATAACCATTTATTGATGGACTTTTAAAAAAATAGAAGTGTACTCTCACCCTTCCATATTTTTTTATACTTAAATATTAATACACAGATTGTGAAACTATTAACTTGCTGTTCTATTACATATTGACTAAATTAACGAAATTTGGTAGTTGTATGCGTATTAATTGATTGAGTAAAAAATATGATAGTATAATTATTGAGTGAGAGTAAAATTGGGAAAATATATTTAACTAAGCCTTGAAAATATAAAACACCAATATTTTGAAAGAAATAAAATAACGTAAAATTCTAAAACTCCAAATATGGAATAAGGAGAATGTAGTAGGGGTGAGCATGGGCCGAGTTGTGACAGGTTAAGGTTTGTTCATTCCCCGACTCAAAATGTTGATCGATTTTTTTTGAACCCGGAATTGACCTTAGATCCGGAGCTAACCCGATCCTAAATATCGATCAAGTCAGCCTTTAAACCCAAACTCAATCCTAGACTCGATTAAATATAATGCATACTCTTAAGATAAAATCTTCTCAATGTTATTTTTTATTTTGAATATGTAATTTGACATATAAAATGAGATATGTATATATATTAGTAATCATGTATATATGATGAGAAAATTAGATATTCAATGATACTTTCGACCAAAATTGTGTCATTATTCTGTACAAATTTGAATAGAGACACATATAAACATGATGAGTGAGTGATCATGGGATGAGTCAGGACAAGTCATATTTGGTCCCTACCTGACCCTAAATTAATTGGGTTAAATTTTTTAATCCGAACATGACCCTAAACCTGACTCTATTCAGATCCGGTCATGGTTGGGCCATATTGAGTAAGCGGGTAGGGTTGGGTCATTTTTATCCCAAGAATGTAGTTTATAGGGACTAAAAAATATTTAATAATTTATATCCTAGCATTTTACTTTTTTTAAAATGTGTGGCTTATAAAAAATTTAACTTCACTCCTCAATTAATTTAAAATGTTCATTTAAAAAACACAAACTTGTAAGTGAACATGTTTATAATTATTTTTATCCCAAATTACTACAATCAGTGTTGTGAGAACCGGCAGGACTGGACAGTCTGACCCGTCTAATTGTTGACTAGACTTGAAAATGACTTTGGTTTACAATCTTAATTTAATGAAATGTTAGACCGCTTTGAACAGAGAAAATTTCGATCTGACCATGTTAAACTAGTTAAACCAGAATAAAAAATTTAAAAATGGAACATTAATCTAATGTTTTGTTTTACTTCGGTCTATAAAAGGCAGAAAGATGTTACTTCAATATAATTATACATAATTATAAAAAGAGTAAATTACACTGACATCACCTAAGTTTAAGTGAAATTACACAGACCACCCCTCCATTTTTTGCACCTACAAAAAAACCCCGATTTTTATACATACATTATACAAACGACCCATGCATGATAAATAAATGTATTATTTTGAACAAAAAAGGTGATAAGTGTAATTAAGTTAAACAAAATATGATATATTATGGAGACGTGTCCAAATAGTATATGAGTCAATACATTTTCATTATTTTTGGTTCAATATAAGATGCATAAATAATTCTAAAGACATATTTAAATCACTCTTATACTATAGTCTAACAAACAAAAAATAATGAAAATATATTGAGTCAAATGTTATTTATTCTTGTTTACACAATATACTATATTTTGTTTAACTTAATTACACTTGTCACCTTTTTTGTTCAAAAAATCACACTTAGATCTCATAAAGGGGTAGTTAATGTAAGATATGTACAAAAAACAAGGGCTTTTTTGTAGGTATAATGGAGGGGTGGTTTGTGTAATATCACTAAAACTCATGCGGTGTCAATGTAATTTACTCTTATAAAAGTTGTGCATTTATATAATTATATATTTATAGATAAAAATTATTAATTATATATGAAATCATTCTGGTCTGACCGGATAGTTTAACCACCTAAACCTAATACGGGACCTCTTCCAATCTAATATTCGGTTCGGGTTTCCCAAGACTATGGCACTCCTCTCATTTAATGAAATTATGAATAGTATTATTCACCTTTCTACACCTAAATAAATTATTTCTAATTTATATATACTAGCGTGTTGACAGTCACTATTGTGTCTGTCAACTCGCTTTTCTATCATTTATAATGTATAGTTTGTATGTCATAAATGTCAAATATAATATTTTGTGTTAAATATTTGTAATCTACAGTTGAATTTATTCGATTGGTGTATTTAAATTGAACATTCATGTTCTACATTAAAAACTGATAGTCATAATGTAAGAATAAGAAATAATTAACCAAATAATATGAACATATATCAGGTGGAGAGGAACATTGGGTTATATATGATTTTTTTGTAAAAATTAGAAAACAGTGACGGCAAAATATGGAGAATCACAAATTACACCATGGTGGGTGGTTATTTTGAGTTTTCTCTTTATAAGTAGTATAGATAGATATATTATATTTGGTACTCACATAAGGGAGATTAATTTAATTAAACTTATGAGAGGTAAGTGTAATATTTTAGACAAAATAGTCATAAACATAATTAAATTATATATTAATATATGGTAGTCGGGTGCAACATCATGAATATGCTGTCATGGAGAACATGATGCAATCAGTAGGTCTCTTTTAGGAAGATATTCATGGTCCTCACTTCACATGGTCTTACAAACACACGGTTGGAGTCATATATTGTAGAATCAATAGAGTGCTTTGTAATGTGGCTAGGTTTCAACAATATCAAGATATGAGGATTGAGGTCCTCCAGGCATATCAAGTCATACTCCTATATCGATCAAGACTACAAATAAGCGAAACAATGCTTAGGTTCATATGTTATGATTCATAAATTGCTTGATTAAGGAGACTAACTTCCTCAGCCATGTTAAATAAAATTGGGAATCTTGTATCAAAGGTAGTCCCTTGTATTCTTGTGGATGAAATTGAATAGATTATAAGCTAAGATGAGGTTATTGGGGAAAAGGTATTCCACTATCCCTGAGCAAATAATGACAGTGAGGTGTAGATTAAATAGAGGCCAAGAAACAATATACACTGATATTTTAACCATACACTGCTAGTAGACTGAGGAGGAAGTCTTGAGGTAGAAATCAAAGATTGAGTGGTTAAAACCAGGGGATGGGAACAACTCATTCTTCCATGCAACACTGAAAGACAAGTCTGAAAAGAAGGGTCTGTATCAACTGATAGTTTGATATAAACCTTCTTGAGGGGATATGTGTTTTGTTGTTGATCATCTTGCTTGTATGTACTTTGTATTTGTGAATGGCTTTGTATGTGATTGATTTCAGTTTGTGTTTTAAATGTTAAGAATGGAATGAGTTTGAGTGGGTTATGTATTGTGTTTGATAAAAGAAGATGAATAGATAATGAAAAGATGAAGGCGCCACAATCTTGGTCCTTCATAAGCCAATAGAGTTCACCACAAGGAAGGAACTTTGATAAGGACTTGGTCTTGGTCCAACCAAGTAGCTAGGAGAAATTCTCAGCTAGAAGGAATTGATTCCAAATAAAAATCAAGTTAAGTTCTTAATGCCATGTTTGGCTAACAAATAGGTGTGGCTGACCAAGTATGGCTCCACATGATAATGGTTTGGCTCTTGAATTGTTGGTCAAGTTACATGAAATGTCCAAGTACAATATATTCTAGAAAAGACAAGTTTTTGTGCTCATAAATCATTTCCTAACTGATATTTGACCTTGGTTCTAATATGGAAGGTAAGGGACACACCTAGCTTGTTAATTTAGGCAAGTTTTGAAGGCCGATTCGGTTGCTCCATGAGTTAAGAAAGACATAATTGTGCCACCATTGTCTTTGTATCTATTTAGGAAATAATTTGAATTCATTCCACAACCTAGGTTCCAAATATGATAGGAAATCACTCCTCCACACGGCTTGCCTCAACAAGGCAAGGTTTATTTTACCACATGGCTTTTAAGGAAAAAATCCTCTTGGTTTTGATAATGATCACACGGCCTTGTCTCTTTATGGTAAGCTTTAATCACATCCCAATTTGTATTCAGCCACACTTACCTTTTTAAGGAAAGAATCCTTGAGTATTTGAATTTGAATTCATCTTGCCTTACACGCCTTCTTCTGTGATCTTGGCCAATTAATGTACAAATTATACCACATGGATTTGATCTTATTATGGAAAGAATCCATCTTACTACACGACTTCTTTAGGTATAATGGAGGGGTGGTTTGTGTAATATCACTAAAACTCATGCGGTGTCAATGTAATTTACTCTTATAAAAGTTGTGCATTTATATAATTATATATTTATAGATAAAAATTATTAATTATATATGAAATCATTCTGGTCTGACCGGATAGTTTAACCACCTAAACCTAATACGGGACCTCTTCCAATCTAATATTCGGTTCGGGTTTCCCAAGACTATGGCACTCCTCTCATTTAATGAAATTATGAATAGTATTATTCACCTTTCTACACCTAAATAAATTATTTCTAATTTATATATACTAGCGTGTTGACAGTCACTATTGTGTCTGTCAACTCGCTTTTCTATCGTTTATAATGTATAGTTTGTATGTCATAAATGTCAAATATAATATTTTGTGTTAAATATTTGTAATCTACAGTTGAATTTATTCGATTGGTGTATTTAAATTGAACATTCATGTTCTACATTAAAAACTGATAGTCATAATGTAAGAATAAGAAATAATTAACCAAATAATATGAACATATATCAGGTGGAGAGGAACATTGGGTTATATATGATTTTTTTGTAAAAATTAGAAAACAGTGACGGCAAAATATGGAGAATCACAAATTACACCATGGTGGGTGGTTATTTTGAGTTTTCTCTTTATAAGTAGTATAGATAGATATATTATATTTGGTACTCACATAAGGGAGATTAATTTAATTAAACTTATGAGATGTAAGTGTAATATTTTACACAAAATAGTCATAAACATAATTAAATTATATATTAATATATGGTTATTATCCCAAATTACTACAACCATTGTTGTGAAAATCGGTCAAACTAGACAGTCCGACCCGTCCAATTATTGACCAGACTTGAAAATAACTATGGTTTATAATCTTAAATGAATGAAGGGTTAGACCGCTTTGAACAGAGGAAATTTCGACCGGCCATGTTAAACTCGGTTAAACCAGAATAAAAAATGTAAAAATGGAACATTACTCTTATGTTTTGTTTTACTCTGGTCAATAAAAGGCAGAAAGATGATACTTCAATATAATTATACATAATTATAAAAAAGTAAATTACACTGACACCCCCTGAGTTTAAGTGAAATTACATAGACCACCCCTCCATTTTTTGCACCTACAAAAAACTCCATGATTTTTATACATACATTACATTGATTACCCGTGCATGATAAATAAGTATAATCTTTTAAACAAAAAATATGATAAGTATAATTAAGTTCAACAAAATATGGTATATTGTGGAGATATGTCCAAATAGTATACGAGTCAATACATTTTCATAATTTTTGGTTCAATATAAGATGCATAAATAATTCTTAAGACATATTTAAATCACTTTTATATTATACTCTAACAAACAAAAATAATGTAAATGTATTGACTCGAATATTATTTATTCTTGTTTCCACAATATACCGTATTTTGTTTAACTTAATTACACTTATCACATTTTTTGTTCAAAAAATCACACTTATTTCTTATAGAGAGTTAGTGAGTGTAAGATATGTACAAAAACTAGGGGTTTTTTTGTAGGTATAAATAATGGAGGGTGGTTTGTGTAATATCACTAAAATTCATGGGGTGTCAGTGTAATTTACTCTTATAAAAATTGTGCATTTATATAATTAGATATTATATATAAAAATTATTATTATATATGTAATCACTCTAGTCTCACCGCACAGTTTAACCACCTAAACCTACTATGAGACCTCTTCTAATCTGATATTCGGCTCGGGTTTCACATGACTATGACACTCCATTCATTTAATAAAATTATGAATAGTATTATTCACCTTTCTACACAGAAATAAATTATTCTAATTTATATATATATATATATATTATATTTGGTACTCACATAAGGGAGATTAATTTAATTACACTTATGAGAGTGTAATATTTTACACAAAATATGGATAAACATAATTAAATTATATATAATATATGTTTATTATATGTATTGAATTAGTTTGTGTTAGTATATTCCCGCTTTTAACTTGTAATTGGATAAATATTTGAAGAATAATAAAAGACAAACTTACTTATAGGATGACTCTCAAAAACCTTATCATTTTTATATTATAAAGATGGTAGATTCACATTTAAAACATCGGATATGAATTGGTATTAGATTCAATGCCTTAGAATTGAACTTAAGACAATATTATGGGGCACATGCATTTAGATGTGTAACCAATTTTTTTGCATTGATAATTTAATGGTGCCCACAACCATAATTTGAAAGCCCTAAACATGTTATCATCATTTTCAGAATTGAAATATATCTGGAAATATAAATAATAAATATGCCCATTATTTGATAATACTTGTAGAACTACAAAAGGATGCAAATTATGACAGATCACATGCAATAAGAAAACAAAAGACAAACTACTAAATGAAAATCTAAACCCTTATAAGTCCCAACTATGAAACTGGAAAATATGGAAATTGAAATACAATAAAAGATTGAAAACAAAGAAAGGGCATATTTTAGGGTGGATTTGAATTAAGGTGGATCAAAAGAATCCACTTGCAGGTCCAAATCCTCCCATGTTAAAGGAAGATTGATGCATCATGGCACCATTGAACATATGATTAGACAGCACCATGTGCTGGTTCTGAAACATCTGTGGTGGTGCTGGTGGTGGATACACCGGAAACTTCTGAGGTGGTGGTTGATATTGCGGCAGAGGGTTGTTTGAAGAAGATGGGCCACCAGTAAAAAAGTGAGGAGGTGGTATAGCAGAACCACCATGAATGACATTCTGGCGTTCCACAACATCAATGACATTCTTCTTCAGATTCTCAAGAGCCAACTTCAATTGTTCAAGTCGGTCTCCATTTATCTCTTCAATAGGAGCAGCCCACCAGAATTGGTCTCGTGCCTCTTTTCGTTTCTTAGCCAACGCTTCATTGCATTTTTTCTCAATATCCAAATCTTGGCAGATCCTATTCATTTGAGCATTAAGCTCCTGAACATTAGCATTTCGGTGAGCCTCTAGAAAATGCATGTACCCCAAGTTTTGTGGTAGGGTTCTCATTTGATAGCGATCTACAATCGTATCAACACAAGGGTCTCCAAAGGAGAAAACTTTGTTTGCAGGAGAGAAGACAACGAGAGCAACTTGTGCACTACAAAGAGTGCAAAGCTCACTCGCTTTTTTGAAAAGTCCATTGCGACGTTTTGAGAATGTGACTTGTAGGTTGCTCTCTTTGGTCATTTTTTTCATCTCAATCTTTTGACGACCCTTGCTCCTCCTTGGGTTAGAGTTAGGCATTGAGTTAGACATTGCTGAATGAAAATGGGGTTTTAGGGAAAGATAGGTAAGTAGATTGATTTTGGAGAAGAGTTTATACTTTATAGGGTACGAGAGACACAAGAAATGGCAAGGAAGGGTTTTCAATTTATAGGCATTTGGCAAAGGTTGCAGTCTTACACTTTGTATTTGGTATTAAAAACTTGAATGACATTCTTTATAGGTGCATTGAAATTTTGTTTGTATTATAGATTCTGAAATCCAATTCATTTGACTTATATAAATGGAAGTTCAGTATAAAGGATTGGGAAACGGAATGAAATTTAAATTACATCTTATGTTATTCAGTCACCTTTTTTGTCTCTGAGACAAAATGCATGAATCTATAAAATTCAATGGATGAATTCAATAATATCCTTGTTTGAATGATGAAATGGTTTAATAAGATGAAAGGAATAATATATTCATATTATAAGCTTGCAATATTTATATAAAGAAGAAAACATTTTAGGTTAACATTTGAGCACCATATTGATGAGTTCGTTATAGCATAAATAAAAATAATTTACTGCAATTAGTTTGTGTGTTAATTTTTAAGTTCAAATTAAAAGGACTCGCTATTGTTTATTTGCTAAATCTCCCAACGATGTTCTCATGTAACACTTAAGTTTTTTAAAAGGATGGTAAATGGACTTATGTTTTAGGTAGTTTTATTATTATTTTATGGATTTATAATATAAATAAATAAATAATAGTCATATTTAATAATTAAAAATAATATGATCTTATCTGCACTATTCTGAATTTTAGATGAAGTGTTTATCTTGCAAGGATAATTTATAAATACTTATATATCAACACTTAAGTGGCTACATTTAAAGAACAAAATCCTCTCTCCTAAAATGATTTTATCTCTATCCAATGAAATAAAATTAAATATTAATAAAATATTAATTTATGTTTTTATAATTTTTTTAATAAAATAATACATTTTGATTGATCCATGATACAAATGAGGACATGACATGTTTATTCAAATTTAAAGATTAGACTTCTATCTTTTACCACATTTATTCTCAAAAAATATTATTTTCTCATTCATTCTCACTAAATACTCTTGTCCTTTCATGGGACTTTTTAAAATTAATATTACGATACTAAATTATAGTAAGAATTTTCAAAATAATTTCTACATCCGTAAGACCATTTTGGTTAATTATAAGCAAATTAAAGGTGATTAATGTTGTTAGTATCCTTAAATTTATAAATATTTATATATTTTTATAGAATTCCCTTTCATTAAATAGATTAATTCGTCTTCTCTTCCCACTCAAACATATTTTCAGTCAATTAATGTAATGATATTGTGATAACAAAAACAATTAATATGCATAATACTTTAAAAAAATCAATAAATAGGACCAAAGCTATAACATTAAAAATAAATCTTATAAAAAGGAGTAGGGTAGTATTAAAATATGAACTCATCCGAAACTTTCTTTTAATAACATAGATATTAATATCATTCTAACATTAAATAAAAATATTAAATGGCAGATTAAATGTATTCATTTTAATAAGAAAGTTTATTAATTAGATCAATCCTATTTGAATAAATACTAGATGCGTTAAAAATAAAATAACATTTACTTAAGGTATAATCAAATAAATATTGAACAGCATACTCAAGCTAATAATTTAAATTAGGAAATCTAGCAATCATGATCAATCTTATTTGGATATTGATAACAATAATCAAATAACTATTAAATAGCGTACTTAAAGTATTAATATAAAGAGTAAATTATACTGACTCCCCCGAGTTTTAGTGAAATTACACAAACTACTCCTCACTTTTTTACACCTACACAAACTTCCTCTAATTTTTATACTTTCATTATACTGATACCCCTGCATAAGAAATAAGTGTAATATTTTAAACAAAAAATGTGTTAAACGCAATTAAGTCAAACAAAACATGATATATTGTGGAGACAAATCCAAATAATATATGAGTCAATATTTCTTTATTATTTTTGGTTCGTTACACTATATTATAAGAGCGATTTAAACAGCATTTCTTTAGAATTGTTGATGCATTTTGTAACCAAAAATAATAAAGATACATTGATCTGTATATTATTTAGAATTGTCTACACAATATATCATGTTTTGTTTGACTTAATTGCGTTTAACACATTTTTTGTTTAAAATATTACACTTATTTCTTATGCAGGGGTGGTCAGTGTAATAAAAGTATAAAAACTATGGGAGGTTTGTGTAGGTGTAGAAAAATGATGGATGATTTGTGTAATTTTACTAAAACTTAGGGTTCACTGTAATTTACTCTAATATACATTAGGAAAGTTAGCAATTATGGTCAATCTTATTGGAATAATTATTAAATTATTAAAAATAAAACAACATGCGCTTATTTTATGGATTTATAATAAAAATAAATAGTATTCATCGACAATTAATAAAAAAAAATATGATCTTATCTAAAATATTATGGATTTTAGATGAAGTCTTTTCTTGAAAATACCATGTGCTACTTCAGGAACAACTTATCAACGCCAACATAATAAACTTGAGAATCCAATCTCTCACTACATTTGTTCTAAAGAAATATTCTCCTCTCATTCATTCTTAATGAGTACTCTCACGGCATTATGTGAATTGTTACAAAAACATCTCTTTTAAAAATTATTACTTCATCTAATTAAATTGAACTAATATTGTTAGTATCCTAGTTCAACTCATTCATCTTCTCTTTCCATACAATTTTTTTCAAGTAATATAAGTGTATTTTGATAACAAAAGCAACTAATATGCATAATACTTAGAAAATGATCCAATAAAAAGTACCAAAGGTATAACATCTAAAAATCTTAAAAAAAGACTGGAGGTTGTATGAAAATATGAACTCGTACAAACTTTATTTTCACAACACTGATATTAGTATTATTGATAACATAAGTATAAAACATTAACCGGTAGATTTAATCTATTAATTTAAATAAGAAAGTCTATTAATGATGATCAATCTTATTTGAATAAGTATTAAATGTGTGAAAAATAGAAAATGTTTAAGGTAAGAATAAAAAAATGCTAAAGTATGAACCCATCTAAAATTTTATTTTTTGGGTAGATAGCAATGATATCAATATTACCCGCTTATTATAGATTAAACATATATTTAATCTATACTATTCGAATATTATACATTAAATGACAGATAAAATAAATGAGTACATAACAATGATATCGATATTATCTGAACTTAACTATGATCTTCTTTTAATATAATTGATTCTCACATGTATAATTAATAGTTCATTTATATATATTTATTAATATTATATGAGTTTTTTATATAATTATTTCATCTATCATTATTCATGTATTAATAATTATTGTTTCTTAATGAAAATATTATGAAAGAATAGTAAATAATAGACTAATGCATAAATATTAAACTCCTTCTTTTAATAACAATGATTGAGACGCCTATATAATTAAGAGTTTATTATATATATAGTCACCAATGTTTTAAGAGTTTTTTAAATGGCCGGTCCATCATTATGTGTTAATAACAATATAATATTTATATATACTTGTTACACTCGATAATTAATATAAGAATACAAATTCAGAGCACATATTTTCATGAAAATTTCATCTCATTCATTCACAAGAAATATTCTTCTTCATTCCTTATAATAAATGCTACATCTCATTATGGCAAGTGATAATAAAATGAAAATTAATACCAAAATTACTTATAAAATATGGTAAGAATTTTATAAAATTATTCTCAAAACATGAACTCATCTAGAACTTTCTTTTAATAACAATGACATTAATAGAATTTATAACATTGAATAAAGAAATATTAACTAATATATTAATTTAAATAATGAAATTCGCCATGTGCAGATAAAAATTAAAATAAAATATTGTTAAAACATGAACTCATCTAAAAATTTATTTATTCACCTTACACAATCTAAAAATTTATTTAGTAACCACTATATTCTCTTAAAAACAGTGATTTTAATAGCATTCACAACATAAAATAAAGAAATATTAAATGATATGTATTAGGGAAAAGCGCATAAAGTCCTATAAATTTTATGTCTTTTGCGAGTAGCAAATTTTTTATTAATTACCCCTTAATTTTATTATATTATAAAATTGATCTATATATAAATATATTGTTAAATTACTCATAGATAATAAAGAAATTGATGTAATCAGACTCATTATAGTATGAATACAACAATACATATTAGTCAAGGTCGATATCTAGTAGAAAATGCCATCAAAATACAAAATTGATTGAGAAAAAGAAAATAAGTAAATTACAGAGTTAAAGTTATTAATACATTAATATTGTTACTTATATATACAAAATAGTATAAAATTAATAGTCGAGGTTAAAAAAATTCATGGGATAATTTCACCAATAATTAAAGTTTAAGGGTAATTAAGAAGAAAAAATAGTTAATCATATCTATTTGCAAAATGCATTAAGTTTAAGGTCGTTTTATAGACTTTTGTATGTATATTAATTTAATAAGAAAGTTTATCAACAAAGATTTATCCTATTGAATAAATATTAGATGTATTGCTTAAAATCAATATTTCAGTTGTATTATGCAAGTAAAACTATCGATCAAAATTAACTTAGGGAGTGGGGGTGAAGGTTTCGGGATACACTAAGATCATATCATCTATATAAGATAAGTAAACGAGTAACCAAGTATTTGATCTGCCTCACCATTAGAGAGTTTCTCTTTGTAATGGTGGGTGTAGGAAGGGTAATTATAATAATTGCATACTTATCTACTATTCAATATGTACGATTTGTTTATATTAATGTTGTGAAACTCGAGCAATATATTAATCCGAAAGAGATTTCGTATTAAGTTTAACTAGTTTAAATGATTAAGCTATTAGGTATTAGTAACCTATATACACCTAGAAGGGAGTTGAATAGGTGTGGCGGAGCTCAAGTTCCACTTTTTGGTTTTTACACACTTGCTGAAAAATGCATAGTTAATCGATTAAGCATTGTTCGTAATCGATTAACTAGTAACAGAAACAAAATTACTAGATTAGTTTCTTGCACAGTTATTTACAAACAGATAAGCAGAGATACGACAGATATTTTTATGCAATATTAACAAGGATATAGCAAGGTATATGCGTGCAAAATATCAGCTTCAAACTCGAATTAAAACATCTTGAAATATAAAAAAGAAAATGATAGAAAAGATTGCGCAATGATTTTATCCTAGTTCGTTTTGCTGTCTACTGCAAAACTACATCCAATCCTCCCCTCTAATCTGGGAGATTTTCCTTCTTCACTATAGAACACAATGTATCGTTACATACACCAATTCAATTACAAGTCTCGACCGCTCCTTTCTTGGAACCCAAAGAGCTTTGTCACCTTTGGTTTAACCTTTCCCAAAACCTCCTCCTCAAGAAAACCTTTCTTATTGCGATTCGGCCCCATCCAAGGTATCGTTCTTTATCTCAAAACCTCCAAGTCTTTATGAAGAACACATTACCTAACCGCAGCTGGGTTTTCCCAATCCTTGAATTACAATGCTTTGAGTTATGAATGAGTACTTAATACTCGGTTATTACAATAAAGATCAAAGACTAAAACCTAAGCAAGAACTCACATGACTTCCTAGTCTATTATAAATGTACATGCATGAGATTTATGAAAATATATAATCATAAAAAAACTATCTCTTTTTTTTTCCAAGAATGATACACGAAAGCTTTTCAAAGAACATTCAATATGAATATGAAACTTAAAGCCTTAGCATGATATAATCTTTCTCTTAATGCAACATGTAATATTTTCTCCTAGATATAACAGTGAGTTACTCGAAAATATGCAGAGAGAATGATGTAAAAATGTATGGATTCTTATGCCACATATGCTGAGATTTTGGTTTAAATAGAAAACTATCTAAAGTCCCAGTTAATCGATTAAGTACCCATTTAATCGATTAACGGGTTGTTAAAAATAAATGTTTTCAGTTTTTTAGTTTTCTGTTGAAACTGTGATTCTGTTAATCGATTAACACTATTCATAATTGATTAAGTTAATGATTAATAGAATTCATAATCCATTAAACAGTGTAAAATCAGCTTGTTAATGCATGGTGAAAATCAGCTTCTTAATGCATGGTGACCTATATGATATATGCTCATGCAATACATGATTTCCAAATATAATACCTTTAATGCACAAGATCAAAGTATTCAAATGCATGAACCTAATTTTCATATATTTCTAGATGATGTCTCATTTAGTGGATTAATTACTTTATTAAGTCTTGTGAGACTCACACCTAGGTTTACCTAACCTAGACTAAATATCTATGGCAAGCATCTTAGACTTCTAAAAAGATAATAAAGAATTATAACCTAAGTCTAATAAGTCACCACTTGAGCCCTCAGCATGTTGATTGTTGAGACATCTTCAAGTTTTAACTAACTCATTGTCTTCATCAAACATAGACAAAACATTGCTAGTGCAATCCTTGACACTTTGATATGTTAACCCGAAAGAGGTCCTGTATTAAGTTTAACTAGTTTAAATGATTAAACCATCTGGTTAGACTCGATGATTTCTTATATAATTAATATTTTTATCTATAAATATATAACTATATATAAATGTAAAATCTTATAAGATTAATAATTATGTATAATTATATTGAAGTAACATTTCTCAATCTTTTTTGGACCGGAGTAAAACAAAAGATTAGAGTAGTGTTCAGTATTTTTAAATTTTAAGTAAACTGCCCGGTTTAATTCACGGGTTATTTCGGTTTAACCGGATTTAACACAGTGAGACATAAATTTCTCTAGTTTAAAGCAATCCAAGTCTCGTTCGATTAAGACTGTAAACCATAACCATTTTCAAGTTTGATTAGTAGTTGGACCAGTTGGATTGCCCGATTCGATCCTGTGATTGTAGCACTAGTTTATATTTCATGTAGAATTTTAGATTATCTTTTGGATTAGAAACAATGTTTTAAATTGTGATCGTGGTTGTGCTCACACTGTGTATAATATCATTTTGGAATTTTAGTGAATCTTGTGGCCAATACGGCCACAATTTGGTTGAGATTCCATCAGCATGACCAAACCAAACTCTATCTTTTTATTTCTTTCTATGTTGCCCCAAATTTTCTCTTTCAATTTATATAAGCCTACCATTCTAAATAAAAAATATCATTTATGACTCTATAAAATCCAAAAAGTTAGCATGATATCTATAAAGTAGTCAAAATAATTATTTGATTTTATAAAATCATAAAATAATCATAATACCAATTTTGTAATATTTTTTTACTTGGAATTATTTTAGTTTGTAAAAATAGATAGGACATAATAAACAATTACCCCTATTTACTTGTTGCTTTTTTGCTAACAAGAAAACTGTAGTTTAAGTGTACACTTTGAAACAAAAATGAAAAAAGAACTAGAGGGTAGGGAGGGGTATTGCCACATCTCAAAGGCATACAATAAAACAAAGTAATGTACAATATGCAATAGAGTTGCCAATTGTTGTGACCTGATTTTCAGTTGAACACCAACTATATGACTTAGGAAGAGTTAGAATGAGATTCTGACTTCTCCCTTATGATTTTGAATAATCATAATGTGTTTGCAGTTAAAATGTAGAAAACGTTTTTAAGCCTTATTTGAAAAATATGGTCTTTAAATCTGAGTTGTGGGCTCAATAGTCGATTACAGATTTGAGATGATATTTGTATCTCATCCACCTGTATTAAAATGGTAATCTCACTTATTGCATTAATTTATTATACCCTTAATTTAGTTTTGTCGCGCCCCAGTTTTTGTTTGCGCTACTTTCTTAGAGTCGTCGCTATATTTTTTATGGTTAAAATGTAGAAAAAACTTTTAGCGCAATCACATTGGGCTTTGGATTTTTGATATCCA
Organism: Lupinus angustifolius; assembly: GCF_001865875.1. Lineage (NCBI taxonomy): Eukaryota > Viridiplantae > Streptophyta > Magnoliopsida > Fabales > Fabaceae > Lupinus > Lupinus angustifolius. The sequence continues at coordinate 15,958 of NW_017725235.1, forward strand.
CATTCGAGAATCAGTTACATAATAAGGAAGATATTAACACATTATCCGCTCATTCTAAACGGTACCCTTCACTAAATTGCATGGCTTATTTTATAACTTAAAGTTATTTGGTTATTTAATTAATAATTGAAAAAATGACAAGATTTTATTTATTTTTTGTTGTCTCTCGCAACAAATTTTTTGCTCCAATATATCCCTATTATGAAATCAAGACCACGTAGTTGTTTAGTTGAAAAGTAATTGTTGGTGGAGTGTTTTAATCAGTGTTATGAGAACTGTACTGGACGGTTCAACCGATCTGACTGCTGACCAGACTTGAAAACGGCTTTGGTTTGTAGTCTTAACCGAATGAGGGTTGAACCGCTTTGAAAAAGGGAAATTTCGGTCCGACCGTGTTAAACCTGGTTCAACCACATTAACACGGAAAGTAAACCATATGGTTCAATTAAAAAATTAAAAAAATGGAACACCAATCAAATATTTTGTTTTACTCTAGTTCAAAAAGGTGAAGATATGTTACTTCAATATAATTATACATAATTATTAATTATATAAAACTTTACATCTACATACAATTATATAATTTTAGATAAAAATTATTAATTATATATAAAATCATCTGGTCAGACTGAACGATTTAACCGTTTAAACTAGTTAAACCTAATATGGGACATCTTTTGGTTTGATGTCGACTCATGTTTTACAACATTGGTTTTAACTAGAAGGAGAAGTGGCGTAGCGTGACCGTCTAAATTATGAGTTGAGGGAAAAAAGTCATAAGTGGCGATCTTCCCTCATTATGTGATTAGCTATTTTTATTTTTAGGTAAAATATTAATTAATAAAAAATTACTATTATTATTGCTAATTATTAATTATATTAAGGGAAAGTGTTTTTTATTTGTAAATCTAGGAATTAAATTAATAGAATAGAAGATTCGCAACATGACCATTTAAAGATGATATGAGGACAAAATATGATATCATGATGCTTCTTCATCTTTAATTAATCCCCAAAACGGTTGTATGATTATTCGATCATGAAAAATTTGTCACATAAAAATATTTTATAAAGCAAATAATCTTATTAATTGTCATTTTGGTTATAGTGAGATTTTGATTATTTTTTATTATTACTGTTTATTATAAGAGTTGTTTGCAACAAAACAAAACTTAAAAGAAAACCAGTAAGAGAAACTAACTAGATTTAGTATAGATATTGAGACTATGGAATATGGCCTTGTCGAGCTAGAAATAGCCTATCGGACTACAAATAGTCATCGGCCAGCAAGTGAACTAGGTAGTGTGACTAATTCACAGACAGATCTGTGATACAAGACTATGACAGTCTTGTACCCATGAGCACAATTAGAATAATGTGGCATACATCAATTATTGCCCAAAAGATGAAATACTAATGCAAGGATGTTTCTGGGTGGTGCAGTGGATGCTTAACATGTCAATATAATAGACAATGGTTATGTAGGCACCATTATTTAGAACTAATCATCTTCTGAACACAACATATGGAAAAAAGGATGTTGCAAGTTATTTTGCTACTCTTTTGGAAGATATTTGGGTTATTTGAGACTTGTTGTGTGTTTGGGATAATTTCAGGGTGATGGTAATTCTTATGTGTGTATTTCTTTTTCTCTTTTTGGATTGAGAGGGTACAATCACTGAAGTAATTTTTTCTATTTGTTGTAAGAGAGTTTCCCGATGTGCCCAATCCCTATTTATATTGGGAATTGGGACATGTGTTAAAAAAATAAAATCATTATCATCAATATTTTGGAGATGATTAGGGAGAGATATTTCCTCTTATAATTCAATTCAGATTTTTCAATGTTTTTTTAAAGTTAAAATTTGAATTATTTTTTCTCTTAATTTAAAAATCAGAATGGGGTATTCTTGGGTCTCGAGACACTTTAGAAAATGTCGATTTTACTCTAGAAGTAGCCCAATATTTTTTTATAAAGCTGGAAAGTTTTGTAATACCAAAATTGTGTAAACTAATTATTTTGATTCTATAAAAATTAAACATAGCTAAAGGACTCGTTTTGGGTACAAATTCTATAAAACCCTGAAAGTTATTATATTTCTCCACATGTGTCTAAATAATTGCTTAATTTTTATGAGTTTCCAAAAAAAAATCTATTTGAATGTAATCTTCACTTTTATTATGGGAAATTTGGATATGTAAAAAAAATTTCTTTTAAAATTGATTTCTTCCCTTAAAAGGCTAAGTGACCATTAAGTCACTAAAAATCCTTTTTTTTATTTTTATTTAAAAAAAGAAAATAAAATAGGAGATAAAAATGAAAACAAATACATTGATATCCTTAACCTATAATGATTGCAATTACTATTGTATTAAAAAAGTCCTTTGAAATCCTTTGATATCTTCACTAGGGGTGAGTGTAGGATGAGTTGGGACAGGTTAAGCATGTCCCTAAATATTGATCGGTTTAATTTTTTAATTTGAATCCATCCATAATTAGGATGGGACGCGTGAGGGATATATCCAAAATAAGACGGGTGGGGACGAGTTCGGGTTAGAAAAGGACAAACTGACAAACGTAGATTTTTTTTCTCAAATCTTTAAGCAGGCAGAATCAAAATTATCATAATCTGTATATAAACTCAACTAAAACCTGTATCTCATTTAACTATCACAATCACGTGACTGAAAGTTATAGAAGACTTTAAAAATTTCATAACAATTTAAACTCTCAAGTGTCAATATATGCTGAAGTGTTCTTGTAAATGATAAAAAAACATATGAAAACTAAAATGACAATAATATCTCAATACTCAAAAGTTCACACAAATGTGAATACAATAACTAGCTATTAACTGAAAAATGAAACTTAAATTGGAGATCACACAAAGTACACAAAAACTAAAAATTAACTGGTTTGCTATCAATCAAGATTTATGGGCTTGTAGGTATTTGAGTTATGTGAGCTGAACATAATGAGTATTGATAGGTACTTATTCAACTATTCTTGATATATAACTATAATAAGGGACGGGTCGGGTGAACTGGATATAGATCCAAACTCGTCCTTTTTTATGACATATTTGTCCTTTTTAATCGGGTATGCCCTTTTTATTTATTTGTGTTGGAACATGGTTTGTTGAAAACCATTAGTGGGAACTGTTGGGTGTGAAATATAAAAATAACCCAACTCTCACATAGAAGAGTTTTGAAAAAACAACTCTCAAAGTCCCACATAGAAGAGTTTTGAAAAAAAAAAACAATTCTCAAGTCCCACATTGGAGAGATGAGGAACTTGGAAAAAATCCCAAGTTATAAATAGAAGTCTTCTCCCTTTATATTTTCTTGCCCCAAGTTCAATGCACTTTCATTCAACTTTTTCTTTCTCCCTCATATTTTCTACTGATGCATTTCCGGCAAACTTCTCCCCCTTTCTTTATGTGGCACTAAGAAATGGCACAGGCAGCCATATTGTAAGAATTTCGAGAACTGACACTAGTAGTCAGTATTAGGGGAATGAATTGGCACATGTAGCCATATTCTGGAAATTTCGATATGTAACGCCCCGAAAAAAATACTTCTCAAAAACATTGCGGAAAACTGGGTAAATTTTTTTTTTTGAAATGGAAATGGGGATGTATAAAATTGTTTCCTTTTAAAACCTTCCTTTTCCGGGACATCACTTTAAGTAACTCAAATGCGGAAAATCAACTTATCGTTATCGAATGATAACTTAACCTGATTCACAATTTCCTGAATAACACAATTCATATAAACGGTTAAGTCATCTTTAGTTCATACAAACTAAATCAACAAAGGCGGAAACTACATCGCCACTAACATATACCAAATC
>NW_017725236.1:0-810 GCF_001865875.1 Lupinus angustifolius
AGTGTTTCAAAAGTCACAAAATGATGAGTAACTCCTAGTGGCTAACTCCAAAGCTAGGGTACTGCCTCTTCCTCAATTCCTCGTGCCCCCTCCTGGAACATCACGGATGGGTAGCTCCAAATCGAGCAAAGCTGTCTACCTGACGAGCAGACGTCCGAAAAACAAGCAATAGAAAAGAAGAGAAATAGAGAGAGTAAGACATCTAATGAACATAAATTCATTGTGGACTTACTCAGAATATTACACTCAGATATGAAAAACAGTTCATATATATATATAACATATTACATTATAACTCATCAGTTGTTCTCGTAAACAATTATCCAATTTACCTGAGTAATATAACCAAACTCATCAATTGTTCTCATAAACAATTAACTAATCAACCTATGTAACGTAAATACACTTATTCCCAAACAATATTATATTTCCCATTTATCAACAAAATATCATGACTATAATTAATTAACACATAAGTGGGGATCATAACCCCAAATAATAACACACGCATATATTATCTATAACCGACATCATAACTCATCGCTTATCAACATAAACCATAATGTATCAACATACATTTCATAAACAAACATCATAACCATAAGTAATAATATGTGCATAATGTTAATGATGCATAATGTTTATAACTCAATGTGGGAATCCACTTCCACAAGTGCAATATATGCATGCTATGTCATGATCATCCACCTTACACCAATATCCATCCAACATCCTAATCGGAAATAATCGAGAGTACAGGTCCCGTACCAAGCCGTTTTGTACCACCCGAAATAACATATCCTCGCAAGG